>NW_007378454.1:0-42896 GCF_000475195.1 Diaphorina citri
TGGTAGACCTGACTGGTATGGCTGAAAAGGTCCGTCTGTAAGGTCTATCTGATACCTGATAGTGATTGCCTGGCCTTAGGCCGGCCACTCAATGTCAGGTAGACTTGACAGGCCCACCTGTCAGGTATCCCTGACACCTGATGAGCACACACACTATCAGGTAGACTTGTCAGGGACGGCTGAAAAGGCCGTCTGTTAGGTGTACCTGATGAGCACACACACTAAGAGGCCCACCTGTTCAGGCGTACCTGTCAGGTCTACCTGATACTTTCCATCACCTCTAATGGCCGCCACTCACGATCAGACTTGTAGCGTCCCTTTTTGAAAACCTCACGATACACCACTGACGAGTAGGGCATATTTTTTCTACCCCAGGTTATTTTTTCACTAATTTGTCTTGTTCTATGTTTCGTTCCCTGTTTAGTCCGTCCTTCCTTTATTAAATAAAAATAGTAATAATAAGAGGTATAGGGATGGACTATTGTATTCGCTTCGGTGTCTGTCTGTGAGTGTGTGTGTGTGTGTGTGTGTGTGTGTGTGTGTGTGTGTGTGTGTGCGTATAACAGTGGCGTGGTCACCTTGGGCCAGCGATTCACTATCTGGTAGACCTGACTGGTATGGCTGAAAAGGTCCGTCTGTAAGGTCTATCTGATACCTGATAGTGATTGCCTGGCCTTAGGCCGGCCACTCAATGTCAGGTAGACTTGACAGGCCCACCTGTCAGGTATCCCTGACACCTGATGAGCACACACACTATCAGGTAGACTTGTCAGGGACGGCTGAAAAGGCCGTCTGTTAGGTGTACCTGATGAGCACACACACTAAGAGGCCCACCTGTTCAGGCGTACCTGTCAGGTCTACCTGATACTTTCCATCACCTCTAATGGCCGCCACTCACGCTCAGACTTGTAGCGTCCCTTTTTGAAAACCTCACGATACACCACTGACGAGTAGGGCATATTTTTTCTGCCCCAGGTTATTTTTTCACTAATTTGTCTTGTTCTATGTTTCGTTCCCTGTTTAGTCCGTCCTTCCTTTATTAAATAAAAATAGTAATAATAAGAGGTATAGGGACGGACTATTGTATTCGCTTCGGTGTCTGTCTGTGTGTGTGTCTGTCTGTCCCCATAGAAGTACTTACGGAGGATGTTCAGTTTCCAGGAATCCGTCAGTGGTTTGTCCAGGAGTGGTGAGTGCACCCTGCATTCCAGATTCTTGCCTGAGTCATCTATGGAAGGACGGTAGGTCAATGTACTGACGGTTTTATTCCTGTCTTCACTTTCCTGAAAAACAAACGAGGGTAAAATTTTAGACCAGATTTGGAATTTGGATCTGAATTTCGAAATAAATGGGTGATCGGTAGACCTTACTTAGAACAGATGAACAGTAATAATAATAGTGCTTAATAATAATAGTGCTTATTTATACTGCTCACATAGGACTGAAAAGTCCCTTGAAACGAGGGTAGAATTTTAGACCGGATTTGGAATTTGGATCCGAATTTCGAAATAAATAGGTGATCGGTAGACCTTATTATACTTAGAACAGATGAACAGTAATAATAATAGTGCTTAATAATAATAGTGCTTATTTATACTGCTCACATAGGACTGAAAAGTCCCTTTACTCCAGCAGTAGGCTACTACTATTATTGTAGTCAAATTCTCAAATTATATTGAGGATAAAATTCCATACCTCGGCTGGGATTGAACCCACACCCTCCTGTTTACCAGTCGAGCACCTTGACCACTACACCACCGAGGCAGTTTTTTTTTTTTTTTTTTTTTTTTTTTTTTTTTTTTTTTTTTTTTCATGTTTATTGACGTGACAACAACGCTTTGACTTGTAACAGTTTTAGGAATTAGCTTTTTAGCCCGTCCTTCCTTTATTATTACGATAGTAATAAAAAGGTATAAGGGACGGGCTATTGTATTATATGCCCATCAGGCAACGTTGTACCTTGTGACCCATAAACTCTTTTATCGCTGGCGGTTTAGTATTTTCGCCTAGGGCGGATTTTATACTTTTTTTATCGCTAGCGGTTCAGTATATTTTCGCCCGGGGCGGATTTCATCCTTTGGGTTCGTTCTCGGAACGACTGGCTTTCTAATATCCTATTGAACAACTTGGAAAAAAAAATCAGTCTTCATAATTTACTACGTACATAGGTATTACGTACATAGAGCTGCCTTCCTCACACAAAGGTCCCTCGCTATTCAGCGGGGGAATTCGGCAGCAGTCATGGGAAACCCTACTTGGGTCTTCCAACTTAGAAGAAGTTTTTTTATGTGATACGAGTATATAGTTTTATAAAATGCTTGATTACTTCGATCGATCTGTCAACCAGATACCTACAGGCAAACGCCTATGTTATCGCCTTGACGTACAAAACTAGACTGAGCCAGCTCTAGACCGAGTACCCAAACCCCAAGCAGGTAGCAAAAAGGGTGCCTGAGAAACTTTCTACTAGCACTTTCCCACACTTCGACATTTTAGAATTTTCCTCGTTCGAATCAGTGGCGTGGGGTTGATTTTTCATCAGTGACGGATGGTACTTTGCAGGTTTTGCTGATTTTATGAAATATTATAAATAGAATGCTTCCGTTATCGCTACCTTCCTGGTTAGATGTGGGAATAGAATCGTCTGTCTTCAAAATGAAGTTATTTCTTTTTAATTTATAGGAAACATGGGCAGAAACATCCGTTGAATATACGTAGAGAGAAAACTAAGGAACGTGTTGGAAAATTTTATGTGTGCATCTAGCCTACAGTCGACCGAAGTCCATCGACATTGCCTCGAAAAAATAGAAAGTAATAGAGAGGACCAAATGGTTCTGGTGGAAATGTGGAATGAAAGAAAAGTTTATGATTGTGATCGTGTTTTTCAAAAGCGAGGCTACTCTATTGCGTCTATTCCAAGCCTCAGCAAAGTTTCGAACCCGAGCACCTCAGTTTACCAGGCGCCTTGGCATTTACACCGTTGAGTCCAAAGCGCAGTCTACTTTATTTCTTTTCAACAACTTTTCAGTCTCATTCTGGCTGAGCCAGCCTAGTTAGCTTAGTTGGTAGCGCGTCTGCCTTGTAAGCGCTAGGCCGCGGGTTCGATTCCCGCCCGGGGCGGATTTTACAGTTGAGTAAGGTTTTAACATTGATTTAATTTAATTTAAGTTGTTCACAGTTGAGTAAGGTTTTAACATTGATCATTAAGTTTGATCTCAAGCAGTTTCCCAAGATACGAGTATATGTTGTTTTCGCGCCCAAAGCGCTTCTTTTTTACCTTGAATGACAGGATTTCTCACAAACAACCTTTTTTAAACCCTCCCAATGTAATATCCTTTACAATCTTTTTATGCCCAACGTGCTAGCCTCAAAGTCCTTTTTACCGGTATTACAACGTTAAGGTCACTGGATGGGGATGGTTATGATACCCTCACAAGTACCTGACTTCAGAGTAGGGTTGCCAACTTTTTTTTCGGCATATACGGAACAAACTAGCAAAATGGTGAAAAAATACGGATTTCCCGATTTGTCATAGCTACTCATTTTCCTCACGAGGCTGAGTGGGCCCCGCAACAGCCAGTCACGGGATCAATCATTTGCATGATACAAATTTCTTGACCCCGCCGGGAATCGAACCCGGGTCTCCCGCGTGCAAGGCGAGTGCAGTGACCACTACGCCATGGGAGCTGACTATTTTGGGAGCTGATTATTTTCATTTAATGTAGGTACAAATTAAGGCTTTCCCTCGGTTGATATCTTGAAAGGGGTTCGTCTGGGACATCAGGTTGACTTTTTTGGGGTAGCAGTTAGCCCCTTGAGCTGGTTGTAACTGACGGCCAAATTGAAAATTCACCAAAGAAGGGGAACGCCGAGGTAATACCGCGTAAGTTCATTTAGCTTGATATGATCTTAGCACTCTAGGCAGTTGTGAACAGACAACAAACCATGTCTCAGATGAAATAAAAAGGAAACTTCAAGGGAATGAAAAATTCACCAAGCAATACCTACCCAGCCTATATGAACATATGTAATGTACCTACGTATGAAGAGTCTGGATGTTTTTTTTCTGTTCGCCATGTGAAATAAAAGTTTTTGCACTTTCTGTTTTGTTTTGGGCAGAGCAATAATTCATTGCATCCAAACCTAGGGAGGGAGAAAGAAGGAAAAGAAAGAAGAGAGGGGGAGAGAGAGAGAGAAAAGAAAGAAAGAGACGTAGGTATTACTGTAAACCAGGGGGTACCTAGCTATAGCGTTACAACATCCGACATGCATAGCTAGATACCTAAATACATAGGTGCCTATGTCTATTAAACAGTGTGTACCGAAAGTATGTACCACCACCTTGCTACTAGTACACTACATCACTAGAAGATGACTATTCAAATGAACATCAGCTGTTTTGAAGAACCACCCTTTATTGGTTCTTATGATTTATGTAGGTTTCAGACAGGGATATGGGAGATGACCAGTTAATTAAAAAAAAAATGTATACCTACTTTCGAGTTAGTACAGTTAGTTAGATAACTTCTGCTCGATGTACCTTCAAGCGTTCCAAAATGAACTGGGTGGTACTGACATTTGGAACACCCTATATGTACAGTGTTGCCTGTGAGATGTATACTACACATGTTGCCACTGCCAATAGTTTTCAGAAAAGTTCAAGTTTGGTAGACAAGGAGGAAATGCTCAAACTTTTGAGACAAGGTAAAAAAAGAAATTGTTGTACATATTATATTTATAAATAGAATGCTTCCGTTATCGCTACCTTCCTGGATAGCTGTGGGAATAGAATCGTCTGTCTTCAAAATGAAGTTATTTCTTTTTAATTTATAGGAAACAGGGGCAGGAACATCCGTTAAATATACGTAGAGAGAAAACTAAGGAACATGTTGGAAAATTTCATGTGTGCATCTAGCCTACAGTCGACCGAAGTTCATCGACATTGCCTCGAAAAATAGAATAGGGAGGACCAAAGGATTCTGGTGGAAATGTGGAATGAAAGAAAAGTTTATGATTGTGATCGTGTTTTTCAAAAGCGAGGCTACTCTATTCCAAGCCTCAGCAAAGTTTCGAACCCGAGCACCTCAGTTTACCAGGCGCCTTGGCATTTACACCGTTGAGTCCAAAGCGCAGTCTACTTTATTTATTTTCTTTTCAACGACTTTTCAGTCTCATTCTGGCAGGATAAACAAGGTACCCATATTCCATTCTATTCTATTCTACTTCATTTCAATCTTCCACATCCATCATTGGGCACCTCTCACCGCTACTCCGTTCATTATTGCCAGCAATAGTATCATTATTTTTACGACTCGCACAGCTACATAAGCAATAAGCATAAACAAAGGATACTTTGTGGTTTCCATTATCCGTACTGAGTTTAGATGTAGGCATTTTATTCGACCGGAAACCGTATGCCTTTTCTCTGTAGATACGGGATGGACTTCCACTCGGTCTGTTTGATACAGGAGTCGTATTAACTTTGGGAAAAGAATGGCGCAAAATTCACAACATTCTCTCAATAATAGAGAGTTTTTGCAACCAAAATTAGCGTCCCTTTAACTGGAACTCTTCATTTTCGCATAAGGCGCTTTAACATGTTAATAAATGTCATTCGCGCCGTTAACTGATGAACTCTTTAGCGACTCGCTAATGATGTTGCTATGTACTTGCCTTGTAAGCGCTGATTTTATCCTAAGTCAACAAGGTTCGTTCTCGGAACGGCTAGCTTTCTCCTGTCCTGTCTTCCTTTTCTCCTGGCTTTCGGAACGATTAAACCTTGGCAGTTTTACCGTTCCTTCTATTAAACCTCTTGAAAACCTCGAGCATGGTCAGAGGCAAAAACTTTGAACCTCTAGTCATCAGAAACAACAACACAAAAACACAATAACGGTTTTTTTTTTGTTTTTTTTTTTTTTTTTTTTTTTTTTTTTTTTTTTTTTTTTTTTTTTCCCCGTTTTTTTTTGTTTTTTTTTTTTTCACGACGTCAGATCGACGCGGTGTCGGCGGGAACGCGTCACACAAGAGGCAGAATATTATACTTTCCTTTTTAAAATTTCATCAGTAAAATAGGTTCCTCAAAATTAATTACTCCCGAAAGGCAAAGGGCTTTTACCCTTGACAAATGGAGTGTGCCAGAGGGCACGTGATGTCCAAATTCAGCCCTAATATGCACTAATTACATTATGTTGGTTTACCCAGTAGTCATTCTATTTGCGCTATTTAAAACAGAGGCCATCATTATCCAAGTGTAATACGGGAAGTTTAGTAAATATAAATGAACAATAGAGCTCCATACTTCACGAGATCAATTTTGGTCCACATTATGTTATATCCCCCCACATTACAGGGTTTCAGCTTTTAGCACAGAACCACTTGTGTTTCATTTCTTTTTATACCAAATAAACCCATTTTAGCCCAAATTTCAACAAAGAAAAAACACGAGACAAGAATAATTTCGCTTTCTACCTAGGTCTGGTGTTGTCATAATCATAACACCATTTAATTCTAAACAGCGCAAATAGGAACAACAACATATTAATACCTAGAATCTCTCCTGAATCCAAGAAAATCCAGGTTACATAGAAGTTACCTCGTTTTCTTTTCCAGGAATTTTTTTGTTATGATTAAATATTTCGAACAGTCGTAATTCACAAGTCCTTGAAAACAAAAACAAACTCATTATCTCGGTTTTTGTTTCTGTTTAAATAAAATAGAAAGAAAATTTCAAAAGAACTTCCACAATAGTACCTGAACTCTGGAAGGGGCTTTTGTCCGGTCATAATCTATCCCTCTTTCTCTCTCCTCCTGTGTCTCATTTTTTTCTATCTCTCTCCCTCTCTCTCTCTCTCTCTCTTTTCAGGTAGACCAAAGTCCATAAGGTCAACCACTATGAGTAGTGAGTATGTACGACTATGTGAGAGAGAACGGACAAAGGAAAGAGAGGCAGATGAAGAGAAACAGAGAGAGAAAATAGGAGAGAAAGAGGGAGGGGAGAGGAAGAAGGTGAAGAGAGAAAGAGCGTAGAGCGAGAAACAGAGATATGGAAGTAGAGAGAGAGGATAGCTGGAAGAAAAAGAGATAAAGCTAGCACTATGAGATTATGGTGTTCATGGTGAGTAAAAAAAGAACAAAAATGTTTTGCTAGGCTCAAAAGAGAGTTAGGTGGATTTTTAACGTTGTTAGCTTTACCATACCTGGCTTGTAAATTAATTTGCATGAATACAATAATTATTTAAAGTCAATATTAAAGGGTATTTGAGTGGAATTTTTGAGTGTAGGGCCGCCATACACGCCCTACATGGACGCTACGCCACTGAGTAATAGCATACGGGAAGTTTAGCAAATATAAATGAACAATAGAGCTCCATACTTCACGAGATCAATTTTGGTCCACATTATGTTAAATCCCCCCACATTACAGGGTTTCAGCTTTTAGCACAGAACCACTTGTGTTTCATTTCTTTTTATACCAAATAAACCCATTTTAGCCCAAATTTCAACAAAGAAAAAACAAAAAACACGAAACAAGAATAATTTCGCTTTCTACCTAGGTCTGGTGTTGTCATAATCATAACACCATTTAATTCTAAACAGCGCAAATAGGAACAACATATTAATACCTAGAATCTCTCCTGAATCCAAGAAAATCCAGGTTACTTAGAAGTTACCTGGTTTTTCTTCCAGGAATTTTTTTGTTATGATTAAATATTTCGAACATCATAACACCATTTAATTCTAAACAGCGCAAATAGGAACAACAACATATTAATACCTAGAATCTCTCCTGAATCCAAGAAAATCCAGGTTACATAGAAGTTACCTCGTTTTTTTTCCAGGAATTTTTTTGTTATGATTAAATATTTCGAACAGTCGTAATTCACAAGTCCTTGAAAACGAAAACAAACTCATTATCTCGGTTTTTGTTTCTGTTTAAATAAAATAGAAAGAAAATTTCAAAAGAACTTCCACAATAGTACCTGAACTTTGCGAACTAAGGATATTGTGGAGGTACCGCGTCCTTTGTTCTTTCCTTATTCTTTGTATTTTGTTTACGTCTGGGGAAAGTTCAATCGCTTCTAGTACTAAGGATATTGTGGAGGTACCGCGTCCTTTGTTCTTTCCTTATTCTTTGTATTTTGTTTACGTCTGGGGAAAGTTCAATCGCTTCTCACCCACAGCCACGTTACCAGTGTAGGTAGTTGAAGCTTTAATAATGAAATTGTGTGTATCTTTTGTGAAACACAAAACTCAAGATAGAACAAACTGTCTCACATTTCAACACCAATAACGCCAGCTGAGTGGTAAATGGATGGAGACAGCTAGGGGGGATGGCCGCTAGGGTTACTCGAGCAGAAATGGTGAAGACAGAAGGGGGGGTCGAAAGTCATGTACATCCCGTCATTTCGTGTTTAATTTTTTGACACCCCCCACTACCCGGTCAGCTTGTAGTCCCATTCGGCTGACAATTCGGAAAAACGCGCTTGATACAATACAAAATTCTTTCTTTTTTTTTGTCTCTTTCAAATCATTTGTCCACTTACTGAAAAATAAAGCCGTTTCAATAATGCTCACATAATGCAGCCTAAAATAAACATACTGCTGCAACAATTTCTCCACAGGCAACGAACGGTTCAACAACCCAGGTCGAAAGTTGTGTACATCCCGTCATTTCGTGTTTAATTTTTTGACACCCCCCTCTACCCGGTCAGCTTGTAGCCCCATTCGGTTGACAATTCGGAAAAACTTAATACCATACAAAATTCTTTCTTTTTTTTGTCTCTTTCAAATCATTCGTCCACTTACTGTAGGAGAAATGAGAAAAATAAACCCGTTTCAATAATGCTCACATAATGCAGCCTAAAATAAACATACTGCTGCAACAATTTCTCCACAGGCAACGAACAGTTCAACAACCCTTCTAGGAGGAGGGGAAAGAGGAGGAGGAGGAGGAGAAGGAGAAAGAGCCAGAGGTTTAGCACTCTTCTAGGAGGAGAAGAGGAGGACAAGGAGGAGAAGGTGGAACAACCCTTCTAGGAGGAGGAGGAGGAGGAGGAGGAGAAGGAGAAAGAGCCAGAGGTTTAGCACTCTTCTAGGAGGAGAAGAGGAGGACAAGGAGGAGAAGGTAACCCTTCTAGGAGGAGGAGGAGGAGGAGGAGAAGGAGAAAGAGCCAGAGGTTTAGCACTCTTCTAGGAGGAGAAGAGGAGGACAAGGAGGAGAAGGTGGAAGAGGAAGGAAAAGGAAGAGTAGGAGGAGGTGGAAAGGGAGAAAGAGCAAAAGGTTTAGCATGTAGGAATTAGGTTTAGATATAGGGCATACGAATTTGAAATTGTTCACGCGGTTAGAAGGCGAATAAAAAATATTCCCAAACAAGGTATTTCGGTATTTTCCGCATAGCACAAAATGGGTAGGATGTACTACATAATAGTGAGGTAGGTATAATCATATGTATTATGTATCTGGCTCATGAAGAATGGGTGCCTCGAAAGTTCCAAAAAAAGGATAAGGAAATCGCATTGGTGACGTAGGTTCGAGATTCAGTTCTCGGCCGAGTTGGAAATTCCTGGGACTGGGAAGCATTCCCGAAGGGACCAAGATGGAGTAGAAACTTTGAAATTTCCATCACGATTCCTATGTTCTGTTTTTGTTATTGATAGGTGTTACACTTTAGCTTTAGAGAAATAACAAATAACTGACTAGCACTAGCAACAGGACTATGAGCAGCGATCAATGGCGCCAATAGAAAAGACGAAATTGTATTAGTAGATATGCTGGATATAAATAACCAATGCAATAGAGCAGCTGTAGGTTCGAGATTCAGTTCTCGGCCGAGTTGGAAATTCCTGGGACTGGGAACCATTCCCGAAGGGACCAAGATGGAGTAGAAACTTTGAAATTTCTATCACGATTCCTATGTTCTCTGTTCTTGTTATTGATAGGTGTTACACTTTAGCTTTAGAGAAATAACAAATAACTGACTAGCACTAGCAACAGGACTATGAGTATGAGCAGCGATCAATGGCGCCAATAGAAAAGACGAAATTGTATTAGTAGATATGCTGGATATAAATAACCAATGCAATAGAGCAGCTTCCATTATTGAATAGGAAATGCCGAATTTGAGACACCTTTAGCAACCCAGTAACAGTAGAGAATTTACAAACACCCTGTCTTTTTAGGTGTTACACTTTAGCTTTAGAGAAATAACAAATAACTGACTAGCACTAGCAACAGGACTATGAGCCGCGATCAATGGCGCCAATAGAAAAGACGAAATTGTATTAGTAGATATGCTGGATATAAATAACCAATGCAATAGGCAATAGAGCGGCTTCCATTATTGAATAGGAAATGCCGAATTTGAGACACCTTTAGCAACCCAGTAACAGTAGAGAATTTACAAACACCCTGTCTTTTTCCAAAGAGTACAATACATGAATATAGCTGCTAACTAGTAATTGTTAAACTTTGTTTATTCGAAAATAATACAGCAGCTAACTTAATATGCATTGTTTTGTATACCCCTACGTGTACGTACGGGGAAAAAATGAACCAAAAATTACAGCGAGCACAAAAACACAAAACCCCAACCTATACATATATTTCATCTTTTGTATTAACCAAGCGCTCCTGAGTAAACCTCAAAAACATAAAAATTTTCAGGAAGAAAACTTCGGCTTTTTTTTGTTGATTAGATTATATTTTAAACAAGTTTATACCACTCCGAATTATACATCATGGTTTATACACATTGTGGGGGAGAATCAACACCGAAAAACACGAAGAATCGTAACTACCCCCCGAAAAAAATTGGCCCTCCATCCCCTTCCCCCCTAAACTTTGTCTGTTCCTGTTATTCTGAAGTGGTACTTCACGTATGCTGCAATGCAGAAGTGATACCAGGGACCCTTAGGTCAGGGCCGGTTATGGGTACTTGATTTAAATTCATAATTAATCTATTAGATTATTCAAAAAGATAGACAGAATCGTCCACCAAAGATCCAAGATTACAAGAGATCTAGAGAAAACCTTCAAAGATAAGAGATAATTATAGGACAGATATCGTCATCCTCAATGAGAAAATTAACAAAGAGCTTTAAGGGTTCCCCGAGCTTCTGGCATTCCTAAAACAACAGTGGTGCCTACTTCATTAGAAATGTCAGGTGAGGTGGTAGATAACGCCTCAGGCACCTCTCCTATTGGTTACCTTCCACTCAAGAGTCGATCATTAGATGCAAAATGAGGACAAGTGCTTGACTACCCCTCAAACCATGCCTGAGGGTGAGAATTGCCAGCGGAGGGAAGAGCAGAGGGGTGGGGAGAACAGAGGGGTAGCAATATAAATATGAACACAATGGACCATATTATACGAAAAACGGGGATGGTAACGGGTGGGGGGTGGAGAGCGGGGAAGCAATATAAATATGAACACAATGGACCATATTATACGAAAAACGGGGATGGTAACGGGTGGGGGTGGCAGAGCGGGGAGAGGAAGGTAATTTATTACGGGTATAATTATGTAAAGCACTCAATAATTTACATGCAAGCATAATTTTATGATCTCCTGTCGTCGCATAATATGTTGGGAATCCTTTCAGAGCGGGGAGAGGAAGGTAATTTATTATTATGGGTATAATTATGTAAAGCACTCAATAATTTACATGCAAGCATAATTTTATGATCTCCTGTCGTCGCATAATATGTTGGGAATCCTTTTTTCGGGCGGACCATTATTTACTGTCCGAAGAACGATTAAAAAAATCTATTAATTTTATTGGACATAACTAACACCGGAGTAGGTTCGGGCGGACCATTATTTACTGTCCGAAGAACGATTAAAAAAATCTATTAATTTTATTGGACATAACTAACACCGGAGTAGGTGTTATCGTGGGGAATTATCGTGTTGAAATAATAGCGGGAGAGTCGGGTAGCTTTATAGGATCAGTATTACTGTGCATCCCTTAATAATATGTGTACAGGATTTCATACTAAAGTAGGTGATATTATTTACCTATAGCCAGCGGTAAATCGCGGCGATACCATATTGAATACACCAGTTCCCAATAGATCATAGAAGTTAATTAAGTAACGTTGTGTTTGGTTAGTCTCCGGATGGGTGACGATATGGACAAACGTGTGCTGGTTGTTTGCCGGGAACCCTCCTCAGGTTGCGTGAGGTTAATGTAAGTAAGCGGGCAGCTTGTCGTCGAATGGTAGATTAAAGTTAAAGCCCCGCCAGTCTTAGTCTTTTACTTACCATTTGGCTTTTTAAGTGAAGTTAAACACCTTAAAAAGATACTTGAAATGCAAGCACTCAAAGAACCTCAGTGGTGCAGTGGTTAACGCGTTGGAGGTTGGTGGTTCGAGTCCAAGTCAGGTCATAAAATTTATCTAGGTTTAGTAATTGAGGAACGATATTTGTGACAAGCATTTATTTTGTGTATGCTTAACACAATTAAAAATCCTTTTAAGTGGCACTTACCACATCTCTGGTTTTTTTGCCGGGAACCCTCCTCGGGTTGCGTGAGGTTAATGTAAGTAAGCGGGCAGCTTGTCGAATGGTAGATTAAAGTTAAAGCCCCGCCAGTCTTACCCCTGTATGTATGAAAGCCAAAGTTAAACTTTAAGATTTTCATTTCAAGTTAAACTAAAGTTTATCTTTAGACTTCATACATACGGCGGTGAGTCTTTTACTTACCATCTGGCTTTTTAAGTGAAGTTAAACACCTTAAAAAGATACTTGAAATGCAAGCACTCAACGAACCTCAGTGATGCAGTGGTTAACGCGTTGGAGGTTGGTGGTTCGAGTCCAAGTCAGGTCATAAAATTTATCTAGGTTTAATAATTGAGGAACGATATTTGTGACAAGCATTTATTTTGTGTATGCTTAACACAATTAAAAATCCTTTTAAGTGGCACTTACCACATCTTTAGAGTTGAACAGCTGGGTGTTATCTCGCCACCAGGTTATGTTAGGGGAAGGTCGCGCACCCACAACTTCGCACCTGAACGCATGCGCATGTTCGGCAGAAAACGGAATGTTCTCATCCAGAAGTTTGATCCACAGGGGTTTCACTGGAAGCAAAAGAAACAGAAAACGATTATTAGAGATTGAAAGTGAAACATGTAGGTATGATTGATCATTTTGGGACTTGAAAGAAGCGTGCGAAATTTGTCCAGTAGGGTAAACTAGTTTATACCGTTTAAGTGGAGATCCAACATTGATCACTTGAGTTCACTCTTAAAGAAACCCTTTGGCATGTTCGGCAGAAAACGGAATGTTCTCATCCAGAAGTTTGATCCACAGGGGTTTCACTGGAAGCAAAAGAAACAGTAAACGATTATTAGAGATTGAAAGTGAAACATGTAGGTATGTGGTATGATTGATCATTGGGACTTGAAAGAAGCGTGCAAAATTTGTCCAGTAGGGTAAACTAGTTTATACCGTTTAAGTGGAGATCCAACATTGTTCACTTGAGTTCACTCTTAAAGAAACCCTTTACTAACCAATAATTCACCCTTGGAGGAGAATTTACTTTAAGTTGTTCATGTTCACAGTTGAGTAAGGTTTTAACATTGATCATTAAGTTTGATCTCTTAAGCAGTTTCCCAAGATGTATGTTGTTTTCGCGCCCAAAGCGCTTCTTTTTTACCTTGAATGACAGGATTTCTCACAAACAACCTTTTTTAAACCCTTCCAACGTAATATCCTTTACAATCTTTTTATGCCCAACGTGTTAGCCTCAAAGTCCTTTTTACCGGT
Organism: Diaphorina citri; assembly: GCF_000475195.1. Lineage (NCBI taxonomy): Eukaryota > Metazoa > Arthropoda > Insecta > Hemiptera > Psyllidae > Diaphorina > Diaphorina citri. Next base: position 13,770 of record NW_007378454.1, read on the forward strand.
ATTACAACGTTAAGGTCACTGGATGGGGATGGTTATGATACCCTCACAAGTACCTGACTTCAGAGGTAGATAAAAATTCTCCACATCCCAATCTATTCCTCCTCCTCCTCCTTGTTCTCATCCCTATTTCTCCTTTTCTCCTCCTCCTCCTCCCTATTCTCACGTCTTCTCCTTACCAACTCACCTATCTCTTTCTCTCCCCGCCACCCCATTCCTTGTCCTATTCTATTCTCTCCCCCTTCCCATTTCAACTCTCTCAACTCCCTAACCCTCCTTTCTGGACGTTCTCACCCCTCCCATATACCGTTTCCCTATCTCATCTCCTTTCTCCACTTGTTTACTCCTCCCTCTCCTCTTCTCAGAGGAAGGCTGTTCCCTTTATCACCTCTCCTCTTCTTATCCTTCCTCTTCCTTTTTTCACCTTTCGTATCCTTCCCAACTCTCTCTCTCACCCTCTCCAATTTCAACGTCTCCCTTTCTCCACTTTGTTCCGCTCCTCTACCCTTGTTCAACCCTGCAAGCCCTCTCTCACCATTCATATCTTCACTTTCGTCTTCCTCCCAATCTCCCTCCACTTTCTCTTCAACCCCCCCCCTCACCACCTCCCCACCTCCCGGACCCTTCCTCTCCACCCCCAAATCTCTCCCACCCAAAACAATCTACATGTTTCTCGCATTGGGAACGCCGTTTGGAATATGAAATGAGCATATCTGACTGGGCAACGAATATAGACAGCCACGATGTATGGAGATAAGGGCCCAGGATTTACATGTGTTAGGTTGGGTACGACGTTAGCTTTAACGCAAGTGTCCTTCTGGAAGGGGCTTTTTGTCCGGTCATAATCTATCCCTCTTTCTCTCTCCTCCTGTGTCTCATTTTTTTCTATCTCTCTCCCTCCCTCTTTCTCTCTCTCTCTTCTCAGGTAGACCAAAGTCCATAAGGTCAACCACTATGAGTAGTGAGTATGTACGACTATGTGAGAGAGAAGGGACAAAGGAAAGAGAGGCAGATGAAGAGAAACAGAGGGAGAAAATAGGAGAGAAAGAGGGAGGGGAGAGGAAGAAGGTGAAGAGAGAAGGAGCGAGAAACAGCGATATGGAAGTAGAGAGAGAGGATAGCTGGAAGAAAAAGAGATAAAGCTAGCACTATGAGATTATGGTGTTCATGGTGAGTAAAAAAAAGAGAGAAAATAGGAGAGAAAGAGGGAGGGGAGAGGAAAAAGGTGAAGAGAGAAGGAGCGAGAAACACAGATATGGAAGTAGAGAGAGAGGATAGCTGGAAGAAAAAGAAATAAAGCTAGTACTATGGTGTTCATGGTGAGTAAAAAAAGAGTAAAAATGTTTTGCTAGGCTCAAAAGAGAGTTAGGTGGATTTTTAACGTTGTTAGCTTTACCATACCTGGCTTGTAAATTAATTTGCATTCATTTGTGACTTTAATTGTCATCCTACCTATATCCTCTGTGCGCAAAACCTACCATCATTTGTCCCTTTTTTTAAATGCGAGTTCTTTTCATTCCTCTCCGAAGTACAGGAGTGAACGAATAAAACGGATTTGTTGGGTGGAAGAGCTCAGTAAGTGACATTAGGGCCTTGAAAAAAAAAAAGTTTTGGGTTCAAATAGCCCAGGTAAAGCAGACGTCAATGATTTTCCGCTTTCGAAACCGGTCGAAATATCTAATCGACTCCCATCGGGGTCCCTTTATTTAAATGCGAGTTCTTTTCATCCCTCTGTACAGGACTGAACGAATAAAACGGATTTGTTGGGTGGATAATAATAATGTTTTATTGTGCATAAATATACAATAAATGTACGTACACAAATCAGAAAGATTTACAGATGTTGTAGAGCTCACTAAGTGACATTAGGGCTTTGAAAAAAAAAAGAAAAAGTTTTTGGGTTCAAATAGCCCAGGTAAAGCAGACGTCAATGATTTTCCGCTTTCGAAACCGGTCGAAATATCTAATCGACTCCCATCGGGTCGTTTTGGTTCACAACTCTTGACGTCCAAGAGCCTACCTTTGCCTTTTACAGTCAGTTAATTTTAGGTCAAGGAGCTCGAGGATTTTTTCTTTACATATTTAAAATCAATTAGGGTAAGTGTACCATTTATTCGCCCACCTAAAAAACGTACCATTTATTGGCCCACCTGCCCACATTTATTTTTCTAATTTTTGGTTCAGAACTCTTGACGTCCAAGAGCCTATATACCTTTGCCTTTTACAGTCAGTTAATTTTAGGTCAAGGAGCTCGAGGATTTTTTCTTTACATATTCAGAATCAAAATACGTTATAGGCCCATCAAGTAGGTACATACATGAAAACAGTAATACTCATACTATGGAAGAGCTTTTAAACCTGAGAGTTCTTTGTCACTTCAAACTCCAAACATCTGAAACGCCTTCCCTGTTCTACCTGGAGAAATCTCACGCACCGCAATCCGCAAGACAGGAAAAAATTGAGATTGTAACCCTGCGAAACCCCTGTCGTAATACCCGTATAGCAAACATTTCAGTAATTTATGCACGGCTCTACCTCAGGAAGTTAATTAGAGAACTCGGGGAGAACGTCACCGCGACTGTAACAACCTTAGAAAAGTGTAAAGTTTGGAGCGTACAGGGTGAGACCAGACAAAAAGGGGGGGGGGACGAAACACACTGAAACACTTTCACTTAAATTCTCTCCAGAAAGACAGGACCTACTTCGCTCCACCATAACAACCCGTCCATAATCACCGTTTTTTTTTTTTTTTTTTTTTTTTTTTTGGTTTCCCTGTGGGTGCAAATTTTATTGCCCTTTTTTTTTTTTTTTTTTTTTTTTATCGGTCTTCCAGTGAGTGCAGACTTTAAATAAGAATCGGTGGCCGATAAGTGTGACTCATTCACAGTCAGCAACCTCTGAACGACCGATACACAAATCGGCCTGTAATTCTCGAGCGGTTAGTGCAATTTTGAATAATTTCAGACAAATTTCTATATTGTTACCCTGTATTTTGCTGTGGTTGTCAAAGTTATGTGTGGTGAGAGAGAAAGCTCACACGTTTGATGGTCTGCAATGGCATGAGTATGTAATATACTATGTATAATACGAGTATTACTATTAGACCAATAACACACGAGATGTCGAGTCTTGCTAGGAGTACTTTGAAAGTAAAACTCCATATGGCATTCTTACATTCATGCTACATATTGGCACGCTGTATCTTCATGTTCAGAGTAGTTTGACGCCGTCGATCGATGGTCGAATGAAACCGTACACTGCCTCGACAACACGAATTCACCTCTTCACCTCGTCGATCGGCGTCGACTATGTGTGGACACAGCCTTCCTTTCTAATTCATCTTTTTGAAAGTTTCGCAGAGTTCTCAAGTCCTCCGGTAGTGAAAGGTTAGGAACACTCTCGGATGGCCTCGACAACACGAATTCACCTCTTCACCTCGTCGATCGGCGTCGACTATGTGTGGATACAGCCTTCCTTTCTAATTCATCTTTTTGAAAGTTTCGCAGAGTTCTCAAGTCCTCCGGTAGTGAAAGGTTCTGAACACTCTCGGATGTCAGATACAAGGCCTTTGTTCTGTAAAGTGGACACGGTGATAGAGTACCCTTTCACTCACTGTCACTCAGCACGCTAAACCTTAAGCACGAACGCACACTTGAGTCCCGACTCTTTTTTTAATTCAAGAGGTTCATGCCCTTTGAGGTTTTGTAATAAAATAAATAATAAGAAAGGCAAAAAGCCAGCTTGTCAATGAATGAGTTTGACTACAACTTGATCATTAGGTATATCATTTAAGTCCGTCCTCCTGGAACTTCTAAGCTAAAAATAGGGAAATTTTATACCTAGTGCTTCCAAATTTGTATGACGAAACTGGGGCTCGATCCTTGGCCAATGAATTTTTTACCTCTGAGGCCTGGACTACTGCCAGGGGCAATTTTATGCGTTGTCAACTTCCCGTACTTTCATATCCTTGGATTACCTACCTATAAGTATAGTTGTAAATTTGTACAAGATAAACTCAATAACTTTCAGTGAAAGAAAGGCTCTAGAAAACACCCAAGCTAGTGCACCAGAATAAGAAGAAAAGGTTAGTTTTCTACTTGGAAATGGGATTTAACCTTTCTGCAGAAAGGCAAAAAGCCAGCTTGTAAATGAATGAGTTTGACTACAACTTGATCATTATAGGTATATCATTTAAGTCCGGCCTTCTGGAAATTCTAAGCTGAAAATAGGGAAATTTTATACCTAGTGCTTCCAAATATGTATGACGAAACTGGGGCTCGATCCTTGGCCAATGAATTTTTTACCTCTGAGGCCTGGACTACTGCCAGGGGCAACTTTCCAAGTTGCCAACTTCCCGTACTTTCATATCCTTGGATTACCTACCTATAGTTGTAAATTTGTACAAGATAAACTCAATAACTTTCAGTGAAAGAAGGGCTCTAGAAAACACCCAAGCTAGTGCACCAGAATAAGAAGAAAAGGTTAGTTTTCTACTTGGAAATGGGATTTAACCTTTCTGCAGAGAGGTAGATAAAAATTCTCCACATCCCAATCTATTCCTCCTCCTCCTCCTCCTCCTCCTCCTTGTTCTCATCCCTATTTCTCCTTTTCTCCTCCTCCTCCTCCTCCTCCCTATTCTCACGTCTTCTCCTTACCAACTCACCTATCTCTCTCTCCCCGCCACCCCATTCCTTGTCCTATTCTATCCTCGCCTATTCTCTCCCCCTTCCCATTTCAACTCTCTCAACTCCCTAACCCTCCTTTCTCGACGTTCTCACCCCTCCCATCAACCGTTTCCCAATATGAAGTCAATATCTTGCGAAGTCAAACAACAAAAATCTCAAGGAACAAGTATAAAACTTTAAGTTATGAGGAGAAGAGTATGAAGTCAATATCTTGCGAAGTCAAACAACAAAAATCTCAAGGAACAAGTATAAAACTTTAAGTTATGAGGAGAAGACAGGCTATGAAAAGAAGAAGAAAAAGATCAAGTAAAAGGGAGAAAGAAAAGAAGAGCGTGAAGAAAGGAAAGAAGACTTGGAGAAACTTTTTTCCTTTTCCACATAAAAATGAAGAAAATATTATTCGTAGCTACAAGTTTACGCCCCGTATTAAAGAGAAGGGGTGAAACCCCCATGCTGTACAGAATTTTTCATTTTTAATGCGGCAAATTCCCATAAGGGCTCTAAAATTTCAAAAAATATTTTGTAATTTAAATTTCTCTCCGTGAGCAGCTATTGCTCTTTTCTTGGGAGGTATTGTTTCGAATTAACTCCGAGCGGGAACTTCTTCTCCCTCCTATGTTACGTTATATCTACACGTAATAAATTACATTACCATTACAGTATTGTTTCGAATTAACTCCGAGCGGGAACTTCTTCTCCCTCCTATGTTACGTTATATCTACACGTAATAAATTACATTACCATTACCACCCCTTCGTTACAGTACGTCTGCTGTACTTGTACTTATACATAGCAGGATCCTTTACCTTAGGAACCAATACAAGGATCCTTTACCTTACCAATCCTTTACAAGGATCCTTTACCTTAGGAACCATTACAAGGATCCTTTACCTTAGGAACCAATACAAGGATCCTTTACCTTAGGAACCAAGGATCCTTTAGCTTACCAATCCTTTACAAGGATCCTTTACCTTAGGAACCAATACAAGGATCCTTTACCTTAGGAACCAATACAAGGATCCTTTACCTTACCAATACAAGTAGTAGGATATATACCCGATTTATCTTACCTGTAAATCTGTATAGATCCAAATCATAATCCGACCGTCAAATACAAGGCTGAATGAACATCCAAATTAGATACAAGGAATTCCAAGAAGTAATAAGTTTCACAAGACAGTAAGATAATTATTAACCGACAATTCTTCCAGTAAATTAGGATCTCAATAACGACAATATTTTCTCCAGAGTAATTTTCCATCAGTTCTCTTATTTAATAAACCTCTCCCCTCCCTTATTCCCCTCTCTCTCTCTCTCTACCTCTCCCCTCCGCCTAATAAGGCTTATTCCCCAGAACAATGGTACAGAGAGAGGGAGAAATTGTTCACAAATTATAGCTTCATAATATTAACGTACCTGCTTATGAAATAATAAAAAAAAATAACAAGAAATACATTAGAGAGCCTGGAGAAAGCTCTATGGTAATAATCTTCTTGTATTTCCAAACGAAATAAAAAATACTAAAGCATCCAGGAAGTGTAATAAAGTCTGGAAATCATGCTTCACATGTATTCTTTATGTGAGAGCGCTCTAGAATATGCATTATGTCTCAAAATGTTCAAGTGTATATTATATTGCCTTGTATAGAACTTGAGCTGCAATTTCTCTATGTTCCGTCCACACGAGCGTAACATGTTACATGTAACAAGTAAGCTGTAACATGTTACTAATAAGTAGTCTGTAACAGTGTAACTGTAACACGTAATGTAGGCGCTCGAGCCCATAGGAATGACTCTAACAGTTGTAACATTCTTGTGTATGTCGTGTAACCATCGCTTCATGAAATCTATTTTGGAAAATTTTCAGTGCAAAGGAATTTTCCATCTGAACGGGAACACTAATAAGGCCTAGGTAGATATAGTCCTTCAGGTTTGAATCCTAGAATGTCCAAGATAGAAACTTTATGTTCCGTCCACACGAGCGTAACATGTTCCATGTAAGAAGTAATAAGCTGTAACATGTTACACATAATAAGTAGTCTGTAACCTGTAACAGTGTAACTGTAACACGTAATGTAGGCGCTCGAGCCCATAGGAATGACTCTAACAGTTGTAACATTCTTGTGTAAGTTGTGTAACAATCGCTTCAAGAAATCTATTTTGGAAAATTTTCAGTGCAAGGGAATTTTCCATCTGAACGGGAACACTAATAAGGCCTAGGTAGATATATATTTCAGGTTTGAATCCTAGAATGTCCAAGATAGAAACACTCGTGAAAATTGCAATTCTAAAAGTTAATCATTTTTCAGTTTCATTTTCCATCCTCTCATACCAGACATACTGCATACAAGAAATTGCGCTCAAAACTGAAATCCCTGGCACAGATGTGAAAATTGAAATTCTAAAAGTTCATCATTTTTCAGTTTCATTTTCCATCCTCTCATACCAGTCATACTGCATACAAGAAATTGCGCTCAAAACTGAAATCCCTGGCACAGATTTAACTTCCATGCATATTAAGAGCAATATTTAATCTTGAAACAAGGACAAGAGAAAGCGTCACTCCCCACATAAATACAACTTTCCCAGGGAACTCCGTCACTTCCAATCCTACACTCCTAAAGAGCCACATTTGAAAGCTTAATTCTACTGCTCTATTCAGAATAATTCAGATAGTATTTTATTTTGAGTGATTAGAATTGTAAATGAAAAGGGGAAAAAACCTCCCCGAAAACCTTTTCATGTGGGGGAAACATTTACGATCCGCAGGCGAAAGTTCACAATGCTTTCTCCGCGAAGAAAATGTGGAAAATTGAACAAAAATTTATCATGGTTTTTGCTTACGCTTCTACCCACTCACAGCTCTTTGAACTTTGAAGTATTGGAGCCATTTCCTTTGCAGTGTACCCACCGGTCGAGTTTCGATTTTTACAACCAAATAAAAGTAGTACATATTAATTTCATTTTCAGTAAAAACTAAAAAGTATTCATGTATTTTGAACATGAAAGTATACATAATCATAATTATCTCATGTCAAGTACATGACTTCTAATGGAAAGAAATACCAATGAGACTACAGATTAAAAAGTCTTGACAATAGATTAGTTGCGCTTACTTGGGTGATGTTTCAAAGTCATAGAGCAGGAAAAATGAGGACCAACGGAATTTTTACTTTTTCTTTTTCTTCTACGACTTCTAGATACCGAGATAAATCGATTTAAAAAATACCGGTAAATCGTGAACTTTGACGTCACGGCATAGTAAATCAAATATAGAAGGAAGACAGGATAAATAAAATGCGCACCGGGCAGGAATTGAACCTGGCGCTTACAAGGCCGACGTGCTACCAGGCTGGTCTTTTGTATACCTAAGCCACGAAGTTGCAATCTAGGGTTCCCGGGTTCAATTCTGGGGGAAAAAAGTCCGTAAAAAATCACAGGGAAAACAGTTGAAGATAAATCAATAGATCAGTTGCGCTTACTTGGGTGATGTTTCAAAGTCATAGAGCAGGAAAAATGAGAACCAACGGAATTCTTCTTTTTCTTCTACGACTTCTAGATACCGAGATAAATCCCTCCCCGAAAACCTTTTCATGTGGGGGAAACATTTACAATCCGCAGGCGAAGTTCACAATGCTTTCTCCGCGAAGAAAATGTGGAAAATTGAACAAACATGTATCATGGTTTTTTGCTTTCCGAATTTATCTACTCTTCTACCCACTCACACTCACAGCTCTTTGAAATATTTGATCCCTTTCCTTTGAAGTGTACCCACCGGTCGAGCTTGGATTTTTACGACCAAATAAAAGTAAAATATTGGTTTCATTTTCAGTAAAAAGTATTAATGTGTTTTGAATATGAAAATAATACATATTCATAATTATCTCAAGTCAAGTAGATGACTTCTAATGGAAAGAAATACCAATGAGACTACAGATTAAAAATTCTTGACAACTACACGAAATAAATAAGTTCAAGTTCATCATAATTTTCTCATTACCTACTCATTGGCTTAAAGGATTATCTCCCATGAACCATGGGCTTAAAAATTAAACCGAGCTCCCAGCGTAGGAATCCTCATCAGGCAGAGGAAGTAGCTAAACTCCTATAGTCGTAACAAAATGAAAACTGCGACGAATACGTGATTTTCTTGGGAAAAATATTCCCATGAACAATGGCTGGAGTATATCAGGCATTGCATGAACAAGTTGAAAAAGTCACCAAGTTTTCGGAGGTGTCCTCTCGTTCCAGGATAGTAATTTATAAGAAATAATGATTACATTTTTTCCATAGATTCTGGAAAAAATGTAATAATTATTTCTTTAATTTTTCTCACAAAGAGATATTTTTTACTTCTCTCTTTGGAATCCTTATCTTCTACATCTGTAAACCAAAAGAATCCAGTTACCGAGTGGATCCCTTGGATTCACTGGATTCGGATTTTTAAAGCACAGTTTTTTTTCTGTCAAAACTAATCAGGATTCGATGAACTTATTGAATTCAGACAAAAGAAAATACCCCTCACGTGATGCGTTCCAATCCACACGACAGTATTTCTGGTGTCTTCTGAATACTTAAAATGGTAGGTATGAAAAGAAAATGGATGGATAGGATAACCTCATTTAAACTTGAATTCCCTTTACAGAGAATCTCTTGATGCAAGATTTGAAAAAATTAACATGTTAACCTACTAAAAATCCGTCCTCAAGGGACCGAAAGGGACACCGTTTATGTATGTGACACGTTGTATGAGGGTAAAGTAAAAATTAAATGAAGAGCAGGCAGGATAGAACAAAATCAAACTAGTTTTCAAACGTGAAATGGCATTCACTCTGCCTAAAAATGCCACCCTGTTCGAAAGGTTGGGTTAATGGGTGACGAATCTACGAATGGGTAAATAGGTATTATGGTACAACCGTGTGACTCTGTAATCTGTATTGACTTATTATCCCCAAATTTCAGTCCCAAATTCCCTATTAGGGTGACCAGGGTAAAGATAGTCACGAAGACGGCTTCATCTAAAGGGATAAAACTCCTATCAGTCTCAATCAACCGATCCATCAGCGTGACGAAACGTAAACTTATCAATCATCCGGTCGTTTCCTCATCTTGTTCCTCCTACAACGCTAACTATCCGAAAAATTGACAGTTGGAAGAAAGGATTTTTTTTTTTAATTTTTATTTTGTTTGGTTGTTTTTTCGTTCAAAGTTTCTTTCTTGCACAATTTACATTCTGTGTTCAAGGAAACATTTTTAGCAGGTAATTTTTAGCGGAAGTGTGTTTGGGTTCAGAGAAATTTTGAGTCGTTTCACAAATAGGCTATCTAGTATCAGTCACGACAGCTACCTCTTTACCTCTATTAATTTGATATGGAAATATTAAATTATACAGAAAAGCTCCAAGTTTCTGGGATATAACTTTCACAAAGCGTGACATTACCATGTATGACATCACACATGTAGAACTTTGTTTCCAAGATGATAACAATTATTATCATGAAGAAAAACTGACTTGCTTAACAAGTAACTTATTTTATAATCTTCCTCCCTTTCTTTTTTTAACACATCGTGACTAAAACTTAATTATTCATAGCGAAGTTTACTCTCTTCTTTTTTCTTTCTTTTCTTCTTCGTTGAAAAAATTATCATGAAGAAAAACTGACTTGCTTAACAAGTAACTTATTTTAATCTTCCTCCCTTACTTTTTTTAACACATCGTGACTAAAACTTAATTATTCATAGCGAAGTTTACTCTCTTCTTTTTTCTTTCTTTTCTTCTTCGTTGAAAATCTTGAAGGAAACTGCTCAAAACTTTTTTTGAGCGTTGAAAATGTCAAGGATTTTTTTTTTTAAATAATACCTAATTACCTATCATCTTTTTTTCAATAATAAGTTCAGTTTATTTATTTTCAAAAATCATGGTCTAATGAAAGTAGAGATACTAGATTTTAGCATCATCAACAACTTTGCAAATACCGTGTGTTTGTAATAGTATCTATCGAGCTATTTAGTATCTACCCATGTATTTTGAGATGAAAACCTAATGTTCCAAAGTACAGTATTGATCAAAAGATTGTTTATGTATTAGGTGGATACTAGATATGTGTATCAATACATAACCTATTTGTAGAAAGCAATAGGAGAGGGGGGAGAGAGAGTGGGAGAAAAAGAGGAAGTATGTGAAAAGGTAGGGCGAAGAGGGAGACAGAAGATAGGGTAAAAATAAAGAATGAGTGAGAAGGGAAATGGATGATGTGTAAGAGGGTGAGTGAGTGAGAGAGAGAGTTTTTTTTTTTTTTTAATAATACCTAATTACCTATCATCTTTTTTTCAATAATAAGTTCAGTTTATTTATTTTCAAAAATCATGGTCTAATGAAAGTAGAGATACTAGATTTTAGCATTATCTACAACTTTGCAAATACCGTGTGTTTGTAATAGTATCTATCGAGCTATCTAGTATCTACCCATGTATTTTGAGATGAGAACCTAATGTTCTAAAAAGTACAGTATTGATCAAAAGATTGTTTATGTATTAGGTGGATACTAGATATGTGTATCAATACATAACCTATATGTAGAAAGCAATAGGAGAGGGGGGGAGAGAGAGAGTGGGAGAAAAAGAGGAAGTATGTGAAAAGGTAGGGCGAAGAGGGAGACAGAAGACAGGGTAAAAATAAAGAATGAGTGAGAAGGGAAATGGATGATGTGTAAGAGGGTGAGAGAGAGAGAGAGAGAAAGAGTATCCAAACATATCAAGTACTCGTTATCTCCTTAAGATTTAAGAAAGAAAGAAAGAAGGAAAGAGGAACAGGAAGAGAGAGAGAGAGAGAGAGAGAGAGGAGATGTATTCTATTTGTTTATGCTGGTAACTTGCATGGATTTTAAAACGAGAAAAATGGAAAAACAACATACGATGGAGTATAAGAAAAGGCAATAGAAGACTAGGGCTGGATTTGAAGAAGGAACTAGGGTCGGATTAAAATAACTAGGGTCGGATTAACAGAAGGAACTAGGGTCGGATTAACAGATGGAACTAGGGCCGGATTAACAGAAGAAACTAGGGCCGGATTAACAGAAGAAACTAGGGTCGGATTTACAGAAGGAACTAGGGTCGGATTAACAGAAGGAACTAGGGTCGGATTAACAGAAGGAACTAGGGTCGGATTAACAGAAGGAACTAGGGTCGGATTAACAGAAGGAACTAGGGCCAGAATAACAGAAAGAACTAGGGCCAGAATAACAGAAAGAACTAGGGCAGGAATAACAGAAAGAACTAGGGCCGGATTAAAATAACTAGGGTCGGATCAACAGATGGAACTAGGGTCGGATCAACAAAGAAGAATAGAGCCGGCCAGAAGGATGAAGGAACTAAGGCCGTATTTATTTAAATGCAATAACATCGTGAAGAGAGGTACGGAGCTCAAATAAGAAATGGAGTCTTGGCATCTCCACTAATGATAAAAGGAGTTTTGATATCTCTACTAATGTACCTAACAGTGACCTATGGACGTTCGCCGCCGAGTTTTCTCAATGTACTCTACAAAATTTGGTCCCTCTCTCCCTCCCTCCTTCCCCCTCCCTCTTTCCCTCTCTCTCGCTCTCTCTCTCTCTTCTGGTCCCCCAACTGGAATCCGTGCCTGAAAGGGAAAAAAAACTGGGAGAATTTAATAATGGAAAGTGATTTTTTAGTAGGCAATTCCAGTAAAAACACAGTTTTCTCTTCTTTTTATCATCCGGCCATTATTCTAAACTTGCCCGAACTTTTGCTGCTAGCCTATATTGGCTGATGAGAGGAGCAAAGTTGGAGTCCATTTGTCACGAGAATTTTCCGAGATCATCAGCAAATACATAAGAACATAGAAAGTATTAAAACCCGATAATTTATGTTTGAATCTTGGAAAATCGTCCTAGGGGACCCGGAGCAATAAATAATGGTGTCTAATATCAAAATCAACTAAAGAAAGTAACAAACGCAGCGTGAGTCAAATTGTTCCCTTCATATCATTGGCAAGGTGTTTCCTTGTCAGTAAAAGGAACAAGATAATATTATTTGAAGAGTTACCTTATCCTATTTCGGACTGACCATGACACTATTCTACTAAACATAGTCGACCAATGAAAGATAGCACTTGGAAATCCATTTGTCACGAGAATTTTCCGAGATCATCAGCAAATACATAAGAACATTGAATGTATTAAAACCCGATAATTTATGTTTGAATCTTGGAAAATCGTCCTAGGGGACCCGGAGCAATAAATGATGGCGTCTAATATTCAATCAAAATCAATTAAAGAAAGTAACAAACGCAGCCTGAGTCAAATTGTTTCCTTCATATCATTGGCAAGGTGTTTCCTTGTCAGTAAAAGGAACAAGATAATATTTGAAGAGTTACCTTATCCTATTTCGGACTGACCATGACACTATTCTACTAAACATAGTCGACCAATGAAAGATAGCACTTGGAAAGCCCTATACACTTTTCATTGTAAACATTCCAGTTTTTATTAATATATATATGAGCTCTCAAAATATTATTTTTTAAAGCCATTTTATAGGACATCAATAATTTTCGTGAAATGATTGTTCTCTCCTTACATATATGAGCTCTCAAAATATTATTTTTTAAAGCCATTTTATAGGACATCAATAATTTTCGTGAAATGATTGTTCTCTCCTTACGTCTTTTCTTTCCTTCTTTTTGATTTCTTTATTCTTTCTTCTTATTTTTACGACTTGCTTCCTTTCCCAACTTTTTATCATCCATTACACTAAATTTAATATGGTTTCAGTTTATCTCTGTTCTTTTGCTTAGTTATCTCTGCTGTATCTTGCTTCCTAGAAAAGTTTTAATCAACTCGTATGCTGTATGTTAGGGAGAAACTTTTCTGGAGCTCCTCTTTTTTTTCTTTGTCATATTTTGTTTACGTCTTTTGTCACCTTGGTATACAAACTTTAAACTGTTACGGGACAATATTTCCAGGAAATCGTCAATCTCTTCAAAAGGATTACATTTGATACTTGGCGCAAGTCACACAACTCCAAATGAAAGTTTTAATCAACTCGTATGCTGTATGTTAGGGAGAAACTTTTCTGGAGCTCCTCTTTTTTGTCATATTTTGTTTACTTCTTTTTGTCACCTTGGTATACAAACTTTAAACTGTTACGGGACAATATTTCCAGGAAATCGTCAATCTCTCCAAAAGGATTACATCTGATACTTGGCGCAAGTCACACAACTCCAAATTGTCAAGGGAAGGCGCCGTATGGATCCTACCTCATATTCAGACCCCGTAGACTTCGGCAACATAAATTTTCAGCCGTTACTATTTAGTACCCATTTGAAAACTTAATTATTATGCTCGGAAGTCATTTACTTCCAAAGAGAAAATAGAAAACTCCCCGGGACGAACATTAAGGTCGTAACTTCCAGATAAGATATCCCATAAAACATCCCTCCCAGTTCCTCTCCAAGCTCGGTGCAAGTTAACCCTAGTGACCAGTGACGTACATCATTGTACTGTTTTGTACAGTGTTCATATTTTCTTCCTTGTTCAAACCAAACGGTTTTGACTTCCTCTTCCTAACAAATAACATGTCTTTTTTATGTTATCGATGTATAGGGTACCTACATAATGAGGTACATTTTTAACGGGAATTTCTTCAATATAGATTAGTCAGAAATCGCACTAATAATTAATAGAGCTAAATAAATAATTTCCTGACAAATAATTTTCCTGAAGTATGGGTCCCTTGATCCTGGACCTTTTCAGCCCACGTCCAGGGTACCTACATAATGAGGTACATTTTTAACGGGAATTTCTTCAATAGGTTAGTGAGAAATCGCACTAATAATTAATAGAGCTAAATAAATAATTTCCTGACAAATAATTTTCCTGAAGTATGTGTCCCTTGATCCTGAACCTTTTCAGCCCACGTTCCGTCGCCATTGGGGAACAAATAAAATTTTTGGTTCAAAATCAGCAAATACGGCAAAACCCCACAGAAGGGGAAAAAAGAGCACAAAATGAACGATATAAAAATATGGCTGCAGGACTTTTCCACTGTACAAAGAGGTAATGTGGGTTGTCTCTGTACACAAACGTACTGGAAATTGAAATTCCGACTAAATATAGGAAAGGTATAGCTTGTGTATACGAGGGTTGTGTCTCACACCTATGAACTATAAGAGGGTATTTATGACTCTAACTTGCTGCAATACGAAATCATAACATACGCACAGAATACTAAACTTAATGTGCTTACACTTACAATGTCTGAATATTTCATAGTCTTGCCCAGACTCCCAGATTCTCCCAGAGTCCAGACTAGTAAAGTTGAATTATATCATACACGGGTGGGGGAAAAAGACTTCGAGATTTCACCTTGGAAGTACGTCAACGTAAAATGATTCTAACTTGCTGCAATACGAAATCATAACATACGCACAGAATACTAAACTGAATGTGCTTACACTTACAATGTCTGAATATTTCATAGTCTTGCCCAGACTCCCAGATTCTCCCAGAACCCAGACTAGTAAAGTTGAATTATATCATACACGGGTGGGGGAAAAAGACTTCGAGATTTCACCTTGGAAGTACGTCAACGTAAAATGAAGTAAAAATTAAATGAAGACTTGAAGAGCAGGCAGGATAGAACAAAATCAAACTAGTTTTCAAACGTGAAATGGCATTCACTCTGCCTAGAAATGCCACCCTGTTCGAAAAAAAAGAAGAAAAAAATAATGCCTCATAAAACGAGGCAATATCCCCGAAACTCAAAACAAAAAGCCCACTCTGAGAGTAAGGTCAGGTGTATGGACAAACAGCTCTAAAGGTTGGGTTAAGGGGTGACGAATCTACGAATGGGTAAATTGGTATTATGGTACAATAACCGTGTGACTCTGTAATCTGTATTGACTTATTATCCCCAAATTTCAGTCCCAAATTCCCTATTAGGGTGACCAGGGTAAAGATAGTTGCAAAAACCCTCAATAAAGATACCCTTGATCTCAAATGAGTCTGAGTCTCATAACTTATTGTCTTTGGAGAAACACAAGTGTGTATTGACTTTCATGTCAAAAGAAACGTTTGAGGGAGTGTGAGACGAGGAAAAGTTGGTAAGAAGTTGAGCACATTGCATACTTTGGATAGTTTCAAGGCTGTTATACAAATTTATGGTAGCTAATAACAAAATAACATTAGTAAACTCCTTTAGTTTATGTAAAGATGTAAACTCCACCTCAATCAACCGATCCATCAGCGTGACGAAACGTAAACTTATCAATCATCCGGTCGTTTCCTCATCTTGTTCCTCCTACAACGCTAACAACGCTCATTTCATATTCTTAAGGAGCGTTATGTATGTACGGTACAAAATACGTCACGTTATATGACGTAGAAATATTGCCAGGGCCGCTCAAAGGGAGGTTCATTCGGTCCCTTTTGCCCCGAGCCCGGGCTCTCAAAGGGAGCCTGGAAGGAGCTGTCCTTCATGACAGCTGACACCTTCTTATACATAATTATGTAGCTACCACTAAAAAGAAAAAAAAATCCATGTCAAAAGAAACGTTTGAGGGAGTGTGAGACGAGGAAAAGTTTGTAAGAAGTTGAGCACATTGCATACTTTGGAAAGTTTCAAGGCTGTTATACAAATTTATGGTAGCTAATAACAAAATAACATTAGTAAACTCCTTTAGTTTATGTAAAGATGTAAACTCCTTTTGTAGGTAGTTGAAATTCATAATTTTCAGCCTGTATTTTCCAAATAAATAAATTAACACACAAAATGTGAATAGAGTATGCAAAGAAATAAATATGATGGGTTATTACTTTCCTTATTTTATTTCCACTAAGACAAGGGTCTACGACAAGAATTGTATTTAGATCCTGCTACGTTTGACAGCATAACAACCTTTACAATCTCAAACCCTGATAACAAACCAAGTTAACCAAGGAAGACGAAACAAAACAGCACGCAATTCTAACAAAATCAGACAAAAGAACCTGACTAGACACAATTCGAGATCAAAGAAAGATGCTCACTAAACAAAAGGATCCTCGAAAAAACAAAAGAAAATTGGATTATGATGATATTATTGGATTGAAAAGAGTCTCAAGGAAGGAGCTACGTGAAAACTTGGGAATAACAGAGGCAAGTAGAGAGAAAAACCGGGAAACTCGAAGCAAAATCTAACAGAGGAAAACCTACTGCAGGCTTTTTTCTTTCCTTTCGTTTTTTTCGTCGGAATACGTGAGAAGAATTGAGATTTGTCCGATCTGACGTTTCACAAACCACCCTGGAAAAATAAAAATGATTACAAGGGAAAGAAAAGTGTGGAACAAAATTTGCCAGAGAATATCAACGATCAAATATGTATGTAGGTATGTACCTAGCTACCAATGATGTAGGCAAAATATGTACATTATTAATTTTATTGCCGTCTATTGTGTCATGTGTTACAGATAGATTCATTACAAGTTGGCTTTTCAAAGGCATACAATATCATCTGTAAAGAAAAAGGAGGCAGAAAATGCGCTTTTACAGCAGATTGTTTGTCCCAATGTTTGTTTTACTACACCCTGTAAGTAGTTTACAAGGGAAAGAAAAGTGTGGAACCATATTTGCCAGAGAATATCAACGATCAAATATGTATGTAGGTATGTACCTAGCTACCAATGATGTAGGCAAAATATGTACATTATTAATTTTATGGCCGTCTATTGTGTCATTTGTTACAGATAGATTGATTACAAGTTGGCTTTTCAAAGGCATACACCATCATCTGTAAAGAAAAAGGAGGCAGAAAATGCGCTTTTACAGCGGATTGTTTGTCCCAATGTTTGTTTTACTACACCCTGTAAGTAGTAGGTATCTTAAAGGTCCAGCCTACTAATGTTAATTCAATTATTCACATCATCTGTAAAGAAAAAGGAGGCAGAAAATGCGCTTTTACAGCAGATTGTTTGTCCCAATGTTTGTTTTACTACACCCTGTAAGTAGTAGGTATCTTAAAGGTCCAGCCTACTAATGTTAATTCAATTATTCTCCAGGAAACTCCAAACGTTGGGTTTCAGAGTCCCGTATTTACAATTTCCAAAGTGTACTCCGAGTGTTAATTACATCAATTCAGACTTCATAGACCCATTGCCCCGTGTACAGGACATACAGGAGGTTAATATGAAGCAGGGCTATCTCTAAACTCTAAAATTTAAACATGTTTCTGATATACAGAAAGTGTCTGACTTTCTATCTAGATCTATCTAATACGATTGACTTTTTAAAAAGTAATAGTAATATTTGTGCTTTTTATATTATTAATTTTTGACATAACATGACAATAAAAAAACCTTCGTGTCTAAGCTAAAGGTGACTTTTTAAAACCTTGGAAAGGTGAAATATAGGGCTATCTCAGTTATCTTATTTTCTATAGCAAGATAGTGATGAGGTAGGGAAAGTATGGGCTGTCTGACTTTCTAAAACCCTCGTGTCTAAGGTGATAATGATGACTTGATAAGGTATGGAGTATGGGAAGAATAATGAACTCCGGAAAGTATGGGCTCTCTAACTCTGAAAGTATGGGTCTCTAAAACAAGCGCATCTAAGATGAAAGTATGGGCTTCCTATGTATGTACATTCCACAGGTACCTATACCTAGGCTTGCCAAATATCCAAAATGTCGATTCGGGACGCGAATCCGCGAACATAATTGCCAAATATAGTCGCGAAATCACATAGGTACGATATGTACATAGGTACGATAGGTGATAACGAGAATCCAAGGGACCAGCTCATTTTTTTCGTTTAAGGCGGTTTAATACAACATTTTCTCGTTTCTAAAGGTTTAGCAAAGTGGAAGAGCAAACTGATGAAAGTATGACAAATTTAAACAAGTTAAGAACAAATTCTGCTTTATAGAGGTACCTAATTTTAAAGTTAAAAAACGCGTCCCGAATTTTTTCTGGGAAAAAAACGGAAATTCGGGACAAAACGCCCCAAAATGAAAAACTGAACGGGACGCCGGGACACCCCCTGAAATTCGGGACTGTCCCGGCCCATTCGGGACGTTTGGCAAGCCTAGAAATAGATATATGGATAGAGAAGCTATTAAAAAATATCGCTATATTACTCTCTTCTTATTAAGGGAAATTGTGTGTCTGCTTACGCTTACAAACCTTTTTTTTACACCACAAGCTTTTTTTCACATAGGTTTTTTTTTTTAGACACCATACACTTTTTTCCCATATAGCTGTTCGTAGTTATAATGTATTTATTTATGCTTGTTTAAGGGCTACAAAAAGGCTCGCTTTAAAACCCCATTTTTTATGTACTCATCCTAGGTATATTCCTGTCTGGTGCTGACAGCTTGATTTTGTCATTAATTAATGACGGAAAAAAAAATTCAATATCGGTGTAGATTTTTTTACATTTTGTGTTTTGTTGTATAATGTAGGCGGTAGGAACTTGAAGCTTGGACAGGATTTAAAAAAAAAAAAAAAAAAAAAATCAGTTTTCTCTCTCATTATTTTGGCTTTTATTTTAGCTTTCCTAAAAATTCTTATTGAAAACATTAATCTCCTAACCAATTGTGTCCAAAGTTTTTTTCTTCTTCTTTTTGACAGTTTGTCGGCAATAATTCATCTTCTCTCAACCTCTAGAACTACCTACTACCTAGAAATCATGATGTCATACTTATACCTACAAACATACAAGGATATTAGTTATCAATATTTTATCATTTTGCAATAAATAATCTTCCCTCACGCCAGAAAATACGATAAACCATGGACTCGGACATAATTTCGGCCAGAGCTGCCAAACCTTTCGAAAAGATAACGGAAAAAAAGGATAAAAATAAAATAAAAAGGATAATAATAATAATAAAGGATAAAAATAAAATAAATAAATATGGGGCGATGAAAATAACTCCAATAAATATCATAATTGGGGAGGAAAAAAACTGTGGCAACTCAGCAAGTCAGTACTCCCCGTCTAACAGTAATATGGTCCGCCAGTCTTCCCTCCCCGAATGGCAAGTTGCCAGGAGTTTATAAACTGTGGCTGGAAATGGAACGGGTGCCCCGGAACTAATGTCCGCTTGTCCCAAGGTCGGAGACAGATTTGGAATGAATTAGAAAAGGTTGCACTGTATATTTAGGTACCTGGTAGTGCAGTTGCTGAGTAGGGTGGAGTGAAACTATAGGGATGGAAATTTTTTTTCGAATTTCGAAACGCCTGATATGTCAAAAGTTGCGTATTGATGAGTATAGGGTGGAGTGAAACTATAGGGATGGAAATTTTTTTTCGAATTTCGAAACGCCTGATATGTCAAAAGTTGCGTATTGATGAGTAGATTAATCCCTGAAAATTTTATGAAAAAATTTTATCATCTTGAGGTCGCACATTCGACTTGAAGTTTCGAGAGCTTTTAGTTATGCAATGAAGGGGCAAGATAACTGTTTTTTCAGATAATCGTATTTAGTTATTGAAAATGGTAAGTCGTACGAAAAAAATTATAAGAACAAAGATGTTTAGAACACAAAAAACTAATTACTTAATCGTATATTCCCTACTTTTTTTTAGTAAACCCAAGAAAACGGCATTTTTATTTATTTTTGTAGTTAAATGGCATGTAAATGTTATAAAAATGATCATTTTTCAACACCTACCAAATACAAAATGTAAGTATGTTCTCCAAATCAGTCAGTGCGTGCACTATTGAAGTACTCCTTCTTGGTGAGGTAAGTTGGTCCAGTGGTAACGCGCTTTGTGGTTTCTCTGTGATATACATGTCCTTTGGTTTACAACTGTTTCTTTAGGACTTACGACTTGAGGACTAGATGAAAAAAATCAGGCGTAACATTCAAGAGGCAACGGGAGATTCATTCGTCAAACAGTGATCGGTTTATTTACCGGATTTAAAATTGGTGTTTCTTTTGTATTTTTCTTCACTTTTTTGGAACATGCAAATATAAAGAGAACGGAGGACTGAGGGAGACAAGTAACATAGACATGATCAAAAAACGAAGGGGGTAAAAGAAAAGACATTTTGAACAAGACAACTTGCAAAGGGAACAAAAAAATCAGGCGTAACATTCAAGAGGCAACGGAAGATTCATTCGTCAAAGTGTGATCGGTTTATTTACCGGATTTAAAATTGGTGTTTCTTTTGTATTTTTCTTCACTTTTTTTGGAACATGCAAATATAAAGAGAACGGAGGACTGAAGGAGACAAGTAACATAGACATGATCAAAAAACGAAGGGGGTAAAAGAAAAGACATTTTGAACGAGACAACTTGCAAAGGGAACATTCAATGGTGAGAACACTCGCAACTTGCATTGGGGGGACACTTGCAACTTGCATTGGGATAACTTGCAACTTGTATTGGGGGGTAGGAAAAAGCTCTCTTTTTTCACTTTTTTGAGGCATGCAAATACAAAGAGAATAAACCAAGAGTTGAGGGAGACAAGTAACATAGACATGATCAAAAAACGAAGGGGGTAAAAGAAAAGACATTTTGAACAAGACAACTTGCAAAGGGAACATTCAGTGGTGAGAACACTCGCAACTTGCATTGGGGGGACACTTGCAACTTGCATTGGGATAACTTGCAACTTGTATTGGGGGGTAGGAAAAAGGCATGGTTTATTAAGGTGTGCACATGCCCATTTTTTTGGGGTGGGGGGAGGATAATTTCATGCCTGAATTAGTATAAAAAATGGAAGAAAAATGGTATGTCTTCATACCACTTCAAAAAGGGAAAACACATTATACCTAGATGCATAAATCATGGGTAATTTTGTAGGTATAATCTTATGTAATGCAGAGAAGAGAACAATCGATGGCTTTCATGCAAGAAGGGTGCTTCTCCAGCTTCCATGGGAATTGCGCCACTGTTAGAAAGGTTTATTAAGGTTCAAGAACAATTTTTGAACAGTAAAATTGTTAAACAAGGCATTCAAATGCAAGAACAATGTAAAACATAGACATGATGCTCTTAATGTAAGTGCAGACAATAATAATAATTATTATGATTTGCAATATTTTGAACCTTGATTTGGAGACTGCTGAAAATGACAAACATAATTTATTAAAATAAAGTAGGTAGGTAGATTCCTGGAGTCCTTTTTGTTTCAAGGTGTTCAGTTTATGCTTTACAAATGTGGATATAGATAGGCTTGCCAAATATCCAAAATGTCGATTCGGGACGCGAATCCGCGATGATAATTGCCAAATCCGCGAACATAATCGCGAAATCCGCGAACAAAATCGCCAAATCCGCGAACATAATCGCGAAATCCAAATAATGTTCTACTAGGGTTCGAACCCCTATGTAAATCAATAAAAAGAAAGCTAGAGATTTTGTTTACGGTACACTGAGCTTATACCCAGCAAAAAAAAGAGTTAGGTACCCACAGTTTATTTTAAAAAAATGCTGAAGATGAAATGCGCTTGCAGGTACCAACTATAATTTTGAAGTAGGTATAAAAAATTGACAAAATATGTAGGGTAAGGTAAGTAACAATTACACAAGAAAAGGGGGGGCAAAAGACAAGATTCCATGGACATTCTCATAACATTGCTAGCATAGACAAAATAGATAGACAGAAAGATTATTGGGGGGACAAAATTTTCATGTGGGATTACAAAAAACATCAAGACATTCGTTAACTTCATAGCCAACTCTCACAGTGAATACCAAATTAACTACCAAGTACCAACCTTTATTATTATGATTTAATATTTAATTATTTACCCATTAACGCTTGTAAAGTAAGCAAAAGTGAAGGCCTTTTTCTTCCACCTTTTCAATGTGAGGAAAACAATTATTTACGTTTTGTTCTTTGCACATTGCATACCTAATAAGTTACACGGCGTTCATACAAAATGTGTGCCTATATTTTCTTCACAATAAAATTATGTGTCTACCTACTTTATAGCTAGAGGACCACTATGGAAGCAGTTGAAAAGGGATTTCCCTAGAATGATTTTTACTTTCTATTACTACAGTATAGCGGAGCTATACTAGTAATGAAAGTATTGCAATCGGTCCAAATTTTCAAAATCGGGAATTCAGCCTTTTCTACTAGGGTTCGAACCCCTGTGTAAATCAATAAAAAGAAAGCTAGAGATTTTGTTTACGGTACACTGAGCTTATACCCAGCAAAAAAAAAGTTACCTACAGTTTATTTTAAAAAATGCTGAAGACCAAATGCGCTTGCAGGTACCAGCTATATTTTGAAGTAGGTATAAAAAATTGACAAAATATGTAGGGTAAGGTAAGTAACAATGACACAAGAAAAGAGGGTAAAAGACAAGATTCCATGGACATTCTCATAACATTGCTAGCATAGACAAAATAGATAGACAGAAAGATTATTAGGGGGACAAAACTTTCATGTGGGATTACAAGAAACATCAAGACATTCGTTAATTTCATAGCCAACTCTCACGGTGAATAAAAAAATTAACTACCAAGTACCAACTTTTATTATTATGATTTAATATTTAATTATTTACCCATTAACCTTTTGTAAAGTAAGCAAAAGTGAAGGCTTTTTTCTTCCACCTTTTCAATGTGAGGAAAATAATAAAATTATTTACGTTTTGTTCTTTGCACATTGCATACCTAATAAGTTGCACGGCGTTCATACAAAATGTGTGCCTATATTTTCTTCACAATAAAATTATGTGTCTACTATAGAGCTAGAGTACCTATGGAAGCAGTTGAAAAGGGATTTCCCTAGAATGATTTTTTTCTTTCTTTCATTTAGGTAGGTAGGTAAATTGATTCTTCAGTTGGCTATGAATCAACATCACAAGACATTGGTTCAGGTTGCAAAAAAAAGATGGTAACATAACAAAATAAACATCCACGGTGCAATATTTGATTCAAAAGAACATCCAATTTTGAAGCATTCCAATTAGAACAGTGTTAGTTTACCTGCTGATGTGTGATGTTAGTAGTAGTCTGCATGCCTAAACCCAGGGGTTTAAGTAAAACCTTCGAGAGAAAAATGTTAATAAGGAAATGAAAATGAATGGTTCATCCCTAAAGGGAATTTAGCTAAAAAGTGCACCAAAAATTGATAATATACACCAAACACACGAATACACAATAAATATTGAAGTTATCCCAAAAATCCAATCACCTGGAAAAATAATTAAATAGCACAGCTTTAATAAAAAGATAGTTGACACAGTTAATTTAATAAACAAGTAGGTACACAAGATGGGGGAAGCACATTGGTAATTAAAAAGGAAATAAGAAAAAAAGAAAAGTTTAAAGAAGAAGAATAATATTGGTTGAACAAATAAAAATAGATTTAAATTTAAATGAAGAATTAAGGGGTTACTGGATAAATTTAGACAAGAGTGATTTAAAAATAGATTTAATTAAATTTACAAAACGGGGGAGACAGAACAACAAATTTATACAAATTGACATCATTAGGAAATAAATAAATACAGGTGGAAATTTCACAAGGGTTATACAGGGGGAATCAGAGTCTCCGAAAATTGTCCTCGAATTTTTCTTTGAAATTTTTGTGTAACAGTGTTATCCTTTCTTCTTCTTCTTCTTCTTCTTCTTCTTCTTCTTCTTCTTCTTCTTCTTCTTCTTCTTCTTCTTCTTCTTTACAATAACAAGTAGGTAACAAGGCTTTTTCTCTTCAATGGCGTTAAAAATAATTTTAACCAAGAGATCTTGTGCAGGAACACAAGAAAAGGGCAGTATTGGCCTACGGCTAACGGCTGCCTACTAGCTGTTTGGCCCGATCTTCACTGCGGAAAAAAAAATTCCGGGAATCGAACCCGAAACCCTAGATTGCAATGCCGTGACTTCGCTCACATGGTTTTTCTGAAATCTGTGTACCATTTTAGGGTGGTCTATTTGCACCAAGAAGAAATTTGAAGAGCAGTGAAAATTCCTAGTGAATAAAAAATTATCAATTATCATGAAAGAAAGAAAACCCAAAATAAGCGATTCTTCGGAAAAATCCAAATAAATAATAGGAAAATTAAAATAAATTATAAAATTAATAGTACATACATACGGGGTGGGGGTTTCCTTTTTCTAAATAAAAGGGTGGCTAAATAACTAATGTCCCTGATGTCGAGAAAACCCCAAATCTTCAATTCTGAGGGTAAGAGCCAGGGGAGATTTCAGAAAGGCGGACTCCTTCCGCTTCAAATCAGTGAAAATATTGAAACTCTTTCAAATCACCAAAAAGTGTCAATTGTTCAATAAAAATAAAATTGAACATCAAATTTAATACCCCTTAAGACCTTAGGAGGTCATTTGAGATTAATAATATTAGTATCATTTGCAGTGGTGTGATGGCTAGCGCGGTAGACGACTGATCTGGAAGTTCGTGTTTCGAGTAAAAGTCAGGTCATATTAGAATTTATGGGGTAACCATAACCAGCTTTTTCAACATTTTGTGGCATGCAAGCATGCTTCTTCTTCTTCTTCTTCTTCTTCTTCTTCTTCTTCTTCTTCTTCTTCTTCTTCTTCTTCTTCTTCTTCTTCTTTAGTACCATTTGCAGTGGTGTGATGGCTAGCGCGGTGGACGACTGATCTGGAAGTTCGTGTTTCGAGTCAAAGTCAGGTCATAGAATTTATGGGGTAACCAGCTTTTTCAACATTTTGTGGCATGCAAGCATGCTTCTTCTTCTTCTCCTTCTTCGTCTCCTTCTCCTTATTTTATTTCAGGTGAGATAGATACCAGATGCTCCCTCGTAGCTTAACTTCAGTGATCCGTGGCCCAACTGGTGCTTTCAACGTGGTATCACCTCTGGCCCTGACTGAACCGAAATTGCCAGCCTAGTTAGCTTGGTTGGTAGCGCGTCTGCCTTATCACCCAGTACAAAAGTACACGTGCCACCATTTTGTTGTTGTTGTTGTTGTTGTTGTTGTTGTTTCGTCAACATTGGCAAAGAGTTGAGTCAGCGTAATCTATCCCCTTGATCAGCACGTCAGCATAACACAGTAAGGCCACGTGGAAAAAGTCAAAATCAGAACGATAGAGGATTAACGTAATTTAAAAGCTGGCGCGTTGATCCGGGCATTTAAAAAATAGAAATAAATAATCTGCTCGTTAGAATGCTGACTGATGTTTGAGAAATATTTTGAGCAGTGGCGGCTGAGAAGATCAATTGGTACTTTTTGCTGACTCAATAGTTTTTTTTTTCTTTCTTTACATTGATATTTGAAGTGAGTCGAATTAGGACCAAGATTTTGAAAAACCTCTTATGGCTGTTTTCAATTTCAATGTCTTACTTGTCGGTATGATAGGAACTCTAATTAGTTTATAAAATTACAAAATAGGAATTACTGAGGGGGAAAAATGGTCTCCTCGGACTCCTCGGAGATAGGTATTTTAAAACAATGAACCCCAATTCAGAACTGTTTTTCCAATCTGATGAAAAACAAGAGGGATTAGAAGCACCCCATAAACTGTCTGAAGCGCCGTCCCTGATTGTTCGTTTCATGTCGTCTCAAATGTCAAGAAATGAGCCCATTGCGTGTCACGATCAGGGGTGGAGGGGAGAAGGGGAGAGGATAAGCTTAAAAGGAGTCTCTCGATTTCCCTTTGATACAGATTTGAGGAGATCTTTGAAAAAAGGGCCTTTTTTTCAATAGAATATACAGAGTGCCTACGGAACAGACGGAACACAGAACACATTCGACAGAAACACCAGACAGATTGTACCTGGTATACGAGACTACTGCTGGAGTAAAGGACCTTGTTTAGACCTCCTCCTCCTCTTCCTCCTCCTCCTCCTCTTCTTCTTATTTTTCTTCTTCTTCTTCTTCTTCACCTTTTCATTCTTCTTCCTCCTCTTTCTCCTCCTCCTTGTCCTCTATCGAGACATTTTTATTGTGAACATTTTTCCTTTAGATTTTATTTTTTCATAAGCACCGAAAATTCTGTCTTTGACTTTTCTAATTCGTGCTCCATTGAGCTTTTAATTTTGATCTCTGAGCATTACATTTAAATCCGATAAAAAAGTAAATCATTCGTGTAATCTTTTCAGAGAAATTTGAAATTGAAATATTCAGTCATTGCGAATTTTCAATAGGTATTTAACTTCAAGATTTTCAATTTATTTATAGATAGGTACGACGACATTACTTTTCAACAATGTTTTTATTGATATTAATTGTTCCTTGTTTCGAAAGATTAAGTAATGCTTTAAGACAAGACATGATACTTTAATACCCTAACAATCATGTCAAAAGTTTTCAGGTTGTTGACACACTTTAAAAAAAAGTTTCAGGGAGCAAAACTAATTTGATGATGTCAATTTTTCAAATCCCTAACTATAGTAAAAACCAAAAAGTCCCAATCTGTAACCCTTGAAAAATAGAGGCAAAGCTTCAAAATGAACCCAAAAAATGGACGGAAACACTCGAAAATTCTACCAATCTGTGATAAAACTCGAAAATTCTTATGGGTATCTAGATCTACCACCTATTCCACCATCATTTTCTAACCCTTGTGGAGCTAAGAAAGCAGCTGAAAATCCCTAGCTAACCCAATCCCCCTAAGAAGGGGCTAAAAAAGCCCCAACTCACCTGGTGAACAGGGCGGCAAATCCCCAGGCCAGAAGACAAATCACAATGGCCCTCGTCTTTGTACAAACATAGCCTGCTTTGAGTGGCTCACAAATGGCGTAGTACCGCTCGAAACTGATAGCCAGGATGGTTAATACTGAGGCGTGAGCTACCGTCAGCTCAACAAACGGAACGGCTTTACCTGGAACAGAGGAGAGAAATGGAGTTAGACGGCGACGGCAAATTTATTATTGGTCATTTATTATTTTTTGTGAGCTATTTCATCACTTATTTACCTACCTACATGGTTTAGGTAGGTAGGTTGGTAGATACGAGTATTATCTGTCATTTCAATCAAAGTAAGAGGGGCAATAAGATGAGACAGCACATCACTTACATCAACTTTTTTTTATATTATTATTATTTTTCAGCTGAAAATGGAGTACATATAGATACCTATACAATCTTGATCAAACTTACTTTGGTTAGTTAGGTATGTATATGTTCTAAGCAATTGTAATTGTACTATGGAACAAATTACCAATTACCAATTATGTACCTATACCTCCGTAAAAACTTAGATAGGTTCTTCTAACCTGGTTCATCCGAGACTTTACTCGTAGGTTGGTAGATACGAGTATTATCTGTCATTTCAATCAAAGTAAGAGGGCCAATAAGATGAGACAGCACATCACTTACATCAACTTTTTTTTATTATTTTTTTTTTTCAGCTGAAAATGGACTAGATATACCTAAATAGATACCTATACAATCTTGATCAAACTTTGGTTAGTTAGGTATGTACCTAATACCTCCGTAAAAACTTAGATAGGTTCTTCTAACCTGTTCATCCGAGACATTTCACTTTGCATAACTCCTAAATTAGAAAAAAAATGAGAGAGCAGCAATGACCGCGAATATTGCAAAAAAAAAAAATATCGGGGCAAAATCTTGTTAATTTGTGCTACAAGATAGATTGTAACACTAATGTCACTCTATATTACGTAGGGGTCTCAGGAGATTTCAAGATAAAGAGGGAGGGAGGGAGAGAGAGGAGCCATTTCTTTAAAAAAAAAAAGAAAAGACGAGGGAGAAGACGAGGAAGAGGGAAAGGTGAAGAGGGAGAGAATATGAGGAGAGGTGGAGAGAAGAGGAGAGAGGGAGGGGGAGAGATAGGAGGGAGGAGAGGGGAGGGGTAAAAGGGAGAGAGAGAGAAGAGGGAGAGACGTCAGTTTTAAATTGTCCAAGTGGTCGTTTTAAACGTCCGTTTCTAAGCCCACTTAAACTTAATCTGACCACGCATTTTTGTGAGAAGTGTTTTTTTTTTTTACTTTTTTAATATAAAAAAAAACACTTGTCTATTCCCATGTCACATTTCTCTTCCTAAATCTTCGTGTCTCCGTCTTTCTTTCTCTTTCTCCCTCCCTCTCTCCCTGTGTTAATATCTTTACAAAATAGGTATTTTTTCATAATACCTACATACCAGGCAAAATGAAAAGAGTAAGGAACACATGCTTTACCTACACACCTACGTAAAATTAATCTATGGCGAAGAAGGTATCATTTTCAAACAGAGTTTACCTACAGAAAAAAAAAGAGGTTGATACCTACCTACGCTTTTATCAGTGAGTATCAACACAAAAAATGTTACCCCTGAATCCTGTGACCCGGAAGGGAAATTCACATGAAAATTCATCTTGAAGACACGAAAATTTTCCAAATTTTTGAGAGAGAGAAATTTTTCGCAACGGAGAAAAATCCCGCAAAATTTTCCGAAACCCCAAAAAATTGGGTGTGAATAAATTAGACGAGAGAGAGAGAGAGAGAGAGAGAGAGAGAGAGAGAGAGAGAGAGAGAGAGAGAGAGAGAGGGAGGGGGAGAGA
>NW_007378454.1:43409-46894 GCF_000475195.1 Diaphorina citri
AGATTAATTTTCCCATTTTCAACGCTGAAAAGGCATGTATTTTATGTAAGCATTAGCTGTTCATAGCGTTAACTAAAATGGCAAGAGAGACACTCTGTATACAGCTATACACCTTGGTCAAATGGTCACTTATCTGCTATAAATGAGCTCAAAGTACCTGTTCACGTCTACAAACTATTCAATATACAACAATTTTGTGTTTTCAATTTCTCAACGTATCTTACTCTCCGACCAACGAGGAAGGGAAACTTTTACAAAAAACACAATTTACCCATAATTACGTTTAATAATAGACACTGTTGTGAGTTAGTAGATCTCCCTGAGGCACGCCTCTAATCATTGCACAGTTTACACACTTGTTATCTTGTTAACCAGCTAATTATGATGATAAAATATGTGTGCACCAAGTTCTGGATTCTGGACAAAGATATGGGTGCCTGGGCACGTTGTCGTTTGGGAGGGACTGTGGAAAACGTGCCACGAGAAAGTCGAATGCCGTGGAATCACCAAGCGAAACGCCGTTTTGTGTCCATGTACTGTGCATTTTATAGACTTACACCCATATTTATGAACAAAATGCTGGCTCTTAAGTTCGTGCTAAGCATAGTCTCAAGGCATTTGATTGGTCAATTTTGACTTGAGACTGATCTAAGAACGATCATTCTTGTTCATAAATACGAGTGTTAGAACCTTGGAACATTATGTTAGGGTAGGAAAAAATACTATCTAATAAATAATATCCCCCCCTTCCTTTTTCCTTTCTACAACCCTTTCCTTCCCCCCCCCCTTGCTTTCTCTTTTCTTTGTCTCTTTTGGTTCAGTTCGAAAGTTCATTGCACGCCGCACGAAGTGTCAAAGAGAAAACGAGAAAGTAGGAGGAGGAGGGGGAGAAGAAGAAGAAGAAGAGGAAGAGAAGAAGAAAGAAGAAGATGAAGAAGAAGAAGAAGGAGGAGGAGGAGGAGGAGGAGGCGACGAAAAAAGAGATGATACCAAGACACAGAAACTTTTTTCCGAAACATTTTTTTTTTTTCATCGTTTTTTGAATAGAAAAGACGTGAAAAAGAGAAAGAAGGCAGGCAGAATATAGAGAGAAAGAGAAAGAAAGAGAGAGAGAGAGAGAGAGAGATAGAGGGAGAGAAAGACAGGGGAGAGGAGGGAAGAAAGCAATTCAGAGGGAGGGAGAAATAGAGAAGGGTGAAGAAAGGGAGAGAGAGAGTAGAAGAAAAAACTTCAGAAAAAGAAAGAGTGAGAGAATAGGGAGGAAGAAGGGAAAGAAAGAGAGAGCAGAAGGGAGAAGAGAGGAGAGGCGAGAGAGAAAGAGCGAGAGAGAGAGAAAGAGAAAGAGAGCAGAAGGGAGAGGAGAGAGAGAGAGTATAGAAGGGAGAGAGAGAGAGAGGAGGGAATATGTAAGAAAATTGGCAAAAGATGAGTCGATGTGGAAATGTAAAAGAGGAAACAATTTTATACATAGGTAATGTGTGACGAAAAAAAAAAGAGGGGGGGGAATAAAAGAGGAAAATTGTGAAGAAGAACAAAAAGAAGTAGAAGGAGAAGAAAAGGATGAAGAAGTAGGAGAAAAAGAGGAAGAAGAAGAAGACGGAAAAGAAGGAGAAAAAGAAGAAGGAGAAGAAGAAGTTGATATAAAAGTTTGTAAAAGAAATCGGATAGAGAATGGTCTAAAATGAATAGACTAAGAGAAGAGAGAGGGAGAAAACGAGAGAGTGAGAAGGAGGGTGAGAGAAAGAGGGAGGGAGAGAGATAGAGAAAGGACTTCAAACGAGACTTTCCATTCCGCTTTCTAAAAGCTTTTTATATCGCATTGAGCAATACCTAGTTCATTGCTGTATGTGAACTTTTGACGACAAGATACATGGAGTTGATATAAAAGTTTGTAAAAGAAATCGGATAGAGAATGGCCTAAAATGAATAGACTAAGAGAAGAGAGAGGGAGAAAACGAGAGAGTGAGAAGGAGGGATAAAGAGAGAAAGAGGGAGGGAGAAAGATAGAGAAAGGACTTCAAACGAGACTGTCCATTCCGCTTTCTAAAAGCTTTTTATATCGCATTGAGCAATACCTAGTTCATTGCTGTATGTGAACTTTTGACGACAAGATACATGAAGAGGTTAACTCACGAGTAGGTAATACATACCTACCTATAATACTCATCAAAAGTTATAGAACGCCTAAGCCTAATTTAAATGCAAAATCAACATTATTCAACCTATAAGTTATCATAAGTTAACCCACCCTCAGGCTGACAATTCGTAATTTCGAAATAAATTTTGCGAGTTACCTAACCCTAGGCTCTGTTGGTAAATTGTACGGTATGACTCCATTTTGTTTGAACTATGAGCTTCTCTTCGTCATTTTCAACAATGTTTGCAAAAGCTGAATTCAAAATCCCCTTAAGGCGAGATGATTTTCCAAGCCGTGATAAAATGATGCTTAAACTAGGCTTGCCAAATATCCAAAATGTCGATTCGGGACGCGAATCCGCGAACATAATCTACCTATTCTACCATCATTTTCTAACCCTTGTGGAGCTAGGAAAGCAGCTGAAAAGCCCTAGCTAACCCAATCCCCCTAAGAAGAGGCTAAAAAAAACCCCAACTCACCTGGTGAACAGGGCGGCAAAGCCCCAGGCCAGAAGACAAATCACAATGGCCCTCGTCTTTGTACAAACATAGCCTGCTTTGAGTGGCTCACAAATGGCGTAGTACCGTTCGAAACTGATAGCCAGGATGGTTAATACTGAGGCGTGAGCTACCGTGAGCTCAACAAACGGAACGGCTTTACCTGAAACAGAGGGGAGAAATGGAGTTAGATGGCGTTTCATGGCTTTTATAAGTTTTCTATAGGGAAGGCTTAACGAAATTCCAGAACTTTAATTTTAAGTGATAATTTTGTAAAAGACTTTAATTTTATTTATTTATTATTATTATTTTTTTCATATTCTTTTGTGGGAATCCAAATTTTGGACAGTTCGTCAGTAAATTTGTTTCTCTCTCTCTCTCAACGAGGCTGATTGCTCCCCCAAAAATCCATAGCTTGAAGAGCCCAGGCAAGTAGATTCTAAGTAAAACAGCAAGAATCGAAAACATCTAATAGAGTCAGCCTTTTTTTTGGGGGGGGGGGAATTTAATATTTTAATATTTGGGGGAGGAGGAGGGAGGGAGTGAAGGAGAGGGAGAGAGAGAGAGTTGAACAAAGAAATTGACGCTTCATTGGGTTCTCCCCTTCGAAAAAGGGAAGAGAAGAAGACGGAGGAGGAGAAGAAGGCAGGAAGATGAAGGAGGAGGAAGAAGAGATCTAGAAAGGTAAAGAAGAGGAGTAGAAGGAAAAGATGGAGGAGGTGGAAGAAGATGGAGGAGAGGAATTTCCAATTAAATTAAATTCTAATATTGCACAACGACTCGAGACTCAAAACAGTTAGGTACCTCGAGTGAAATGTCGCTATTTTTTTTTTTTTTTTTTTTTTTTCATA
>NW_007378454.1:47708-68585 GCF_000475195.1 Diaphorina citri
ATTTCCCTCTGTCAAACCCCAAAAAAAAAAAAAAAAAAAAAAAAATGGATGGACAATAAATTATAGCTTTGAAAGAGGGAAAATTAGCTTCAGAAGAGGGGAAATCAGCTTCAGAGGAGGGAAATTAGCTTCAGAAGAGGGAAATTAGCTTCAGAAGAGGGGAAATCAGCTTCAGAGGAGGGAAATTAGCTTCAGAAGAGGGAAATTAGCTTCAGAAGAGGGGAAATCAGCTTCAGAGGAGGGAAATTAGCTTCAGAAGAGGGAAATTAGCTTCAGAAGAGGGGAAATCAGCTTCAGAGGAGGGAAATTAGCTTCAGAAGAGGGAAATTAGCTTCAGAAGAGGGGAAATCAGCTTCAGAGGAGGAAAATTAGCTTCAGAAGAGGGGAAATTAGCTTCAGAAGAGAGAAATTAGCTTCAGAAGAGAGAAATCAGCTTCAGAAGAGGGGAAAATACGACTTGAGTCTCAAGTTAGGTATAGTTTTAGGTATTTCAGACCACCCGGTATATCATATACGCTCCATACTGGTATTGAATTCATTCAATGTAATGGAGGAGGAAAATAATGAAGAAGAAAATCAGAGGAGATGAAGGAGGAAGAGGAGGAGGAGAAGAAGAAGAAGAAGAAGAAGTGTAGAAGGGATCAAGAAGAAGGAGGAAAAATAGGAGGAGGAGGAGAGGAAGAAAAAGGAGAAGGTGAAGCGGAAAATGGAAGAGAGAAATCTGTAGGAGGATAGGATATGGGAGGATGGTATTGGTGCTGTTGATATCAAGAAACATGACGTAATTTATGAGACGACCATGAGAAAAGCTCATTTGAGAAAGTGTTCAAAATGGAGCAGTTGCAAATGGGTAAAAATTATAAATAAATGGCCGATTCCTATGTAAAAAGATTGGAAAAATCTAAATCTGAGGTCAAAACTCCGAAAAAAATAACCTGTAAAAGGTCGAAAATTCAATTTTTATTTTCGGTTCTAATGAAAGAGTTCAAATATGTGTGACGTCAGACTTTACGCAGTTGTTTTTTTCGTCCGTTAGGTAGCGCCACTATGCAAGCGCGCTAGCGGAGGAGCAGAAAGAAATGTGCACAAACGTAAGCGCACAAACACATTAATGCGTTGCCTGCGAGGGAGCTTTGCTCGGGACATTTGATGTGACGTCATCGCCTACGGGAGCGTATGCCGTGACGTCAAAGTTCACGATTTACCGGTATTTTTTAAATCGATTTATCTCGGGATCTAGAAGTAGTAGAAGAAAAAGAAAAATTCCGTTAATCCTTATTTTTCCTTCTCTATGACTTTGAAACATCACCCAAGTAAACGCAACTGATCTATTGTGAGAAAAAAGTCAGAATAAGAGAAAACGTTCAGTGTTAATAAAGGAGAAGAAAAAGTATGAAGAGGAGGAGACGAAGAGAAGTAGAAGAAGAGGAAGAATGAAGGAGAAAAAGGAGTGGAAGGAGAAAAATATAGGTAACAAGAGAAAAAAAAAGGCGCAAGATTTTTCTAAACCATCATTTAGGTAAAGCTGTTAAAGTCCATTGGCTTGTTGGTAACATTTTCTGGACAAGAATAAAATTGGGAGTTACCTAAATACCTACCTAGTTTTCGGTGTAAAATTAATCGTCTATGGCTGTCTGACGAAAATAATTCTAACTCATAGCGAAATTCCGAAAATCGAAGGTGATTTTTTTTTTATTTTACGGGAATTCCGTCTTGACATAATAATTACTCATGGGAAATTCTTGAGGTGAGATAGGTAAGTGTTATCATTATCACACTTCTCTAATCTCGACTGAGCTGAACGAAAAACAAGTCATTAATCATAAAAAATATTATCAAAAATATTGTATGAAATACCTACCGAAGCGAGGTGTGATTCACCCTAGATTATATTTAAACAACATAATATTATTAATAAGTTATACCCTTGTTTTTATGTATTTCTAGTTTTCTACAACATAGGCAATTGTAATTATAAAAAAACATTATTAATATACATGTTATTATTTTAAAATATTGATTGATTCATTGATTACTCAGCTCCTATTTATCTCCAGTTCTCTTTGCTCGTTATTACGCCTCCGTCTTTTCCGCCTCTCATTTTCTTATCTTGCTCCTTTTTTAGCCCGTCATTCCTTTATTAATTATTACGATAGTAATAAAAAAAGGTATAGTGGACGGGCTGTTGTATTCGCTTCGGTGTCGTCTGTCTGTCACTCTCTCTGTTCCCAGTTCCCATAGAAGGACTTATCCAAACCTGGTCGACCTATATATCAAATTAAAGGTCTTTTTTCCAGAAACACGAAAGTGGTGGTGCAAATTTTGTCCAGAAAACCATAAAGCCAAAAAAAAAAAAAAAAAAAAAAAAGGAAAAATAAAAAAAAAAAAAAAAAAAAAAAAAAAAACGCCTGTTACGTACGTACCTACATCGGAAGTCTACGATCTGCCTGATTAAAAAAAAACCCCTTTGAACCAATCAGAAGCTCCGGCCTCCTTTTCCCTCTTACTATCGTATTTCTTTTATTTCCTAATAATATTTTATCTTCCCAATATCTATCTCCATCTATCTATGAAGGTACTCGTATATCTGTATATCTATCAGATATCATTCTATTCCCTAATAATATTTTGACCACGTGTCAGTTATTGGGTAGCTTGATAGAGCTTCTCATCAATTTCCTATTTCATTTTTCCACGTGGTAAGTGAATTATTGTTGTTTTATTCATGAGGGAACGTTGCTTGGGATCCACGTGTCCTGTTTGTCAAGATGACGAGAAAAATTGCCAATAAAATATGTAGGTCCAAAAGGAGAAGAGGAAATTCCAAACTTAGTGGATGTGTCAGACTTTCCGATCCAGATTCCAGAATAATTAGTGGATAATAAATTCGTAAAGATGTTTTTTTTTTTTTTTTTTTTTTTTTTTTTTTTTTCGAAAAAAAAAAAAGAAAAAAAAAAAAAAAAAAAAAAAAAAAAAAACACTGGAGAAAAGAAATTGAAAAAGAGGGAAAGGGGGGGGGAATAGAAGCTAAAAATGTGGATTTAGGTAGTGTGTATTAGGGGGGGTATGGAAAAACCTGTGAATTTGAGTTTTATTAAACTTTAACGATGAAAAGAGGAAGAAGAAAAAATAATAGAAGAAAAACAATCGAATTCGTCCAATTCTGGCGTAGGTTTACCCCAAGCTGTAGCTTATACCCTACACCCTACTAGTCATAATGGCAAACTAAACTCAAAATCGACCACTCAAACTTCGACCTCTTTGCCTTCGTTCAAAAACAATCGAGCAAGAAGCAGAGGGGGAAAAAACCGAGAAGGAAGACAAAAAGTCAAAGGGCAATAAGCCCTGTTCTTTTAAAAACAAAAATTTGAGGAGGATAAAAGTCGAAAAGCTCTTTCGACAGAAAGAGAAATAGAAGGAGAAGAAGAGGAAGAAGAAGAAGAAAAAGAAGAAGAAGAAGAAGAAGGAGAAGAAGAAGAAGAAGAAACAGAGAAAGACAGAGAGAGATCTCGGTTAATAATTTGATATATTGTTCCTTGTCAATGTAATGCTAAGTTCTCTCCTCGAATCCAAATCGTAAACTTTGTTAATAGACACGCAGAAGTTCTCACCATTCTTTGTTGATAGAAAATTAAGTTGAAGAATTTTTTTTTTTAATGATACAGGGTGGCTTGTAAGGGCCTACTTTAATATAAGTACATATATATTTTTTTTGAAGAGAAAGTCCCCTTAGGGATGAGGTATTTTTTAATTGTCCTAAACAGAAAAAGTCCGTTCTCAGAACGGCTGGATTTCTCCTATCCTGTCTCCTACAAGATTTTATTGTAAACATTATACCTACATATATGAAAAAATACGTATATTATACGAGTACATATTTATTCAGACTGTGGGAGTAAAGGGCCTTTTCAGTCTTATTCTGGCAGGATAACCAAGGTATATTCTATTCTATTCTTTTCTCTATGATTTCAGGGCGATAAGAACTCCGTTGTTACAGTTCTCACTAAAAGCTTTTGTAGATCAAGATGAGAGTTAATGTGGTCTCTCTAAAGTCTAAAGTTCTAAACGAATAAGGATTTTACGTATACACTCCTAATAAGATCTTTAGAACAAAGGCGAGGGAAACACAAGGTTACCTAAATACCTAGAAATGTGTTTCATTTTTCCCCCCCTCTAACTTCATTTGGTAATTCAGTATCCTTAGATGACACAGAAAAGTAGAAATGAAACCTGAAAATGAGTACTGGAAGAGCGTCAAAAGACTTACAAGAAATACCATCAAAAGGACACAAAAATGAACCAAAAGAAAGAGAAGACAAGGAGAATGAAATGAAAAGATACGTCAGGCTGAAAATGATACAAAAAAGAAGAGGAAGAAGAAGGAAGAGGAGGAGAAGAAGAAGAAGAAGGAGGAGGAAGAGAAGAAAGAATAAAACCTCCCTCTGCGAATGTGTTGCATTACAAAAATTCTTCACGAAAGTCGGCCGACTTTGGAGGCCAGACAGCCGGAAATTTTGATTTTCGAGAAAGAAAAAATACGACGAAAACTTAATTTTCGAAAGAAAAGAAAAAGACGTAAGCACAATGCTTTACCAACCTTTGAAAATTCTGAAGCACAAGAGGAAAATGGAGAAAGTGAGGAAGCAGTAGCAGGATTAATACGAACACCAACCACAAGCGAAGGTGAGGGGTTGTTATTTGGAGCGGTGACCATTTGAGATCACATGCAACTTTCTTCACACTATTTTGGAGTATGTACACTACTACATACCAGTTTTTTTTTCTTCTTTTTCTTCGCCTTTTCCCGGGTACAGACGGGGTCGGTGATTTTTGTTAGCCTCTCGACTAGGGAGATTGCTTTGGGCTGACATTTGGTTTTGGCTACAAATTTTACGAGTGGATGCCCCTCGCACTCAACATTTGCTATTTCTTTAGCAAGGGGGGGATTCAGGCTGGTATATTATATTTCCTGATTAAAGTAAAGTACACTACTACTATGTACTATCTAATTACCTATACACTAACTTTCCTCAGCTTTTGAAGAACAATATTTAAAAGCTAGTTCTTTTCTATTAAATAAAACTAGAATTTGACAAAACAATCATTTTATTCCATGGAA
Source organism: Diaphorina citri (assembly GCF_000475195.1). Lineage (NCBI taxonomy): Eukaryota > Metazoa > Arthropoda > Insecta > Hemiptera > Psyllidae > Diaphorina > Diaphorina citri. Next base: position 52,828 of record NW_007378454.1, read on the forward strand.
ATAAATTGCACTAGAAACTTCTTCTCCTCCTCCTTCTTCTTCTTCCTCTTGTTCTTCCTCTTCTTCTTTTTTCTCTTCTTCTTCCTCTTCTTCTTCTTTTTTCTCTTCTTCTTCTTCTTCTCCTCCTCCTTCTTCTCTTCCTCTTTCTTCTCTTCCTCCTTTTTATCTTCCTTCTCCTCCTCATCCTCTCCTTCCTTCTTCTTCATATTTCCCTCCTCCTCCTTCTTTTCTTCCTATTCAACTTTCACCTCATATGGCGGTGTTTGTATGTTTGTAATGGGAAGTAGGTACAACAATTAATTGAATCTGAGTGTTACGAGGTTTTTCTCGCTTTGAGAAAATCTCTCAGAGATTCCTTTACACACTACAAAATAATGTTTGAGTCAGGGGAACGACCAGGGAGCATTTGGGACTTTTGAAGCTTTTCTTATGGATTTAACGACACTGCAATGACTTTGACCCCTGATGAGAATGGACAACAACAAAGCCGTGTGGAAGATCTTCACCAACACACCACAACACCACATCAAGGCAAACGTTTACCAGGGAGACCACGTAGCTGCTGGATCAACGAGTTGAAGAGACTATGCAACAGATGGGGGCTGACTTCTCTCTCTTTCTCCCTCTCTCACTCTTTCTCCCTCTCTCACTCTCTCTCTCTCTCTCACTCACTCTCTTTCCCTCTCTCTCTCTGCTTTTCCTGCTATAAAACATCATTATATTTTGCTCGAAATAAATCTGTTGGAAGAATTACCGTACCTACCTAGAAACTCCCTATAATGACAGTAAAATTTGATGGAGGGAACTGTCACAACGGAGGTATGTCCCAATGTGAAAGAAGAAAGGAGGATAGGAGAAAGTCATCCGTTCCCAGAACGAACCACATCTCCTTAGGGTAAAGCTCGCCCAGGCACTTCGCGCTTACGAAGCAGGACCTCTGCCTTCCAAGGTAACCATTATGGCTGATTTGAGTGGATGGCTGCAGGGAATCGACAAAACTCCAAATGGCTCACTATGCAACAGATGGGAGCTGAACGACTGGGAGGAGTTGACACAACATATCCCTCATTAACCCTCGGAGTGAGTAAGTATTTGCGTCACTGTATAACTGCCAAGGTTTTTAGTGACAGGGGTTTCAGTATTATTTAAAACTTTATTTACAGAAATAAATCAACCACCACGCCGTTGATTATTTTAAGACTTTGTAATAACGGCATCGGCAGGAGGCAGCGCGGTGCGGCCCTCACACCCATTTCACGGCCCTGAGGCCTCATCTTACGACCCTTTGAGTTTTCTTTCTGACACATTTCGCCCGTCACAAAGGCGCAAAGACTAAAACTACATTATGGTTCTGGAGGATAATAAAATGAAGTTATTACCAGAAGCACAGCTCCCCTTAATACTAATACACCACAATATGTTCTGGAATTAGGGCGAGACGCGGAGGATAATAAAATGAAGTTATTACCAGAAGCACAGCTCCCCTTAATACTAATACACCACAATATGTTCTGGAATTAGGGCGAGACGGGCACAAAGCTTGCTCAGGATTTTTTACTAGAGAACTGTATTGGTTTCATTTAGGCTGGGGCCACAAAGTGAGTTTAAACTCCGTTTAAATTTTAATCTCGGTTTATGTAATCTGATTGATTGAAATTTTTAAAAATCAAACAATCAGATGGCTTAATCCGAGAGTTAAACTTCACCTGAGTTTAAACTCACTTTGTGGCCCCACAGCCTTACAGTTAGGATAGGAAAGAGCCTACCTTCCCACAATTATGTCAAAAGACAGGCTTTTGAATTTCTAAATTTGCACCAATCCAAGATTTGATTGGATGTGGGGAATAGAATTCAATAAAATTTGATGGAGGGATCTGTCACGGAGTCTGGCTGAGGGACTATAAACAGAGAGCAGACTAGCACAAATTTTCCTTATGCTATAACAATATAGCAAAGGTTGAGTGCGAAGGGCATCCACTCCAAAAATTTTGTAAAGCCAGAACCAGTTGGCCTCAAAGCGATCACTCTAAAGCTGATTGAGAGGCCGACAACAAACGCCGACCCCATCTGAACATGGGAAAAGGCGAATAAAGTCTCTCCCTCCCTTTCGCCTATACCTTTTTTTCTCTCTCTCCCTTCCTTCCTCTCTCTCTCCCTTCCTTCCTCTCTCTCTCCCTTCCTCTCTCTCACTCTCTAACACATTTTTTTTTCTTTTTTCATTCCCTTCTCCATCTCTATTCTGCTCCTGTTTTATCTCTAACAGCTTTTTAATAGGACATAAAAAAGCGAAGATCGCGAAATCCGCGAACATAATCGGCAAATCCGCGAACATAATCGCAAAATCCGCGAACATAATCGACAAATCCGCGAACATATTCGCGAAATCACATAGGTACGATGGGTGATAGGTAACTTATAAAGTCTCTCCCTCTCTCTCCCTCCCTTTCGCCTATACCTTTTTTTCTCTCTCTCCCTTCCTTCCTCTATCTCTCTCTTCCTTCCTCTCTCTCTCTCTCTCTCTCTTTCTCTCTCTCTCCTTTCCTTCCTCTCTCCGTTTCTATTTTCCAGATGTTCATCATATCCACTTATCTCTCTGACTGGTATTGTTTACGCTTTTGGTCATTGATTCAATTGTGTCTTATGGAAATTTCTCTGCAGGCGTAACTACCTATCCATCTAGGCATCTAGCTAGCACAGCTTGTATTGGATCCTCTGGATTCAACTTGTGTTATTATAGGTTCAAGTAGATCTTCAATAGCTAGCTGTTTGTCTTTGCCGTCCTACGGTTCAGGTTTAACTATGGAGTACACTTCTAAATTTACATATTAATTTCACAACTCATTCTTGTAGATATATGCATTATTGGTAATGGTAACATTATTCTTGTGAAACAGATGGCAAAGCTTCGGCGGGCGCTTCTTCATCGCTGACAATACTGTCATTCACCTCATCTACCAACAGTTGTCATTGTTTCTGATGATTTATATCGTCACCAAATCATCAGTATGGGTCTGAACCTGTCATTTTACTATGGACTAAACAGACTATCAATATTTGAAGTACTCAGTACTATGGATATCACTTAAGTCAAATTAAATTGTTGGTATATGACCATATTGTTTTCGAGAGCAATATGCTCGAGCTAAATTGAATTTCCAACATTTGCATTTATAAATAATTATTGTTACATTTTTGTCAGTGACATTTTGAATAATAAATATGACTGTGTAGTACATACAATTATTATCTATTCTTGTTGTTGTTATTATTTTGTTAGTAGGTATTGTTAATATTATTAATAATGGTTAGTGGTAGATTGTCAACTGGCTTACCACCCGTGGTCTTTGAAAGCATTGTTTTGCATAGGTCAGTAAACTTACTTGGTTCATCAATTGTGTCCGTGGGGTCAACCTGGGGTCCAAGTTTTGGTCACCTGTTCTGTGGTGCACTTTGAAAATTTGCATGTTTCATTGGTCTTTTTGTTGGAGTTTGGAATGGGTGGTAGATGGGAATTATTTTTGCCCTCGCCCCGTGCCTCTTCTTGATTGTTTGTTTAGTTCTTATTGTTTTTGGTGCTTTCATGATGGTCATTAGTTCTAGAACTCCCAGAGTCAACCTGTGCTATAGCCCGGGTTCTCTGGTAGTCAACTGTTGTTGTTAATGGTTACGTCAATATTGTTCCCAAGTGCATATAATAAATTTAAAATGTGCTGCACTTTGGAAATTTGCATTACTAAAAGCATATTTTGCCAGTCTAGTTAGCTTGGTTGGTAGCGCGTCTGCCTCGTAAGCGCTAGATCGCGGGTTCGATTTCCACCCGGGGTGGATTCCTTCTCTCTTCGATTTCGGGATGATAAGACCTTGATAGGTTACAGGCCCCTTCATCAATTTTTTTCTATCTTTTGTCTTTATCTTTTTTTAGTAACAAGAAGGGGTTAAAGTGGTAATTCAGAATTTCAGCTAAGATAGTTCCGACCAGACATTCAGACCCCAAAATAGTTTAACACATTTGTGCTTGCAGGTGTTTTCTAGCCAGTTTTGTATCCTACAATTTATTTTTTATTAATTTATTTTATTTGTACAATATTTTGTAAATAAACTGGTCACACAATAATATAGTGTGTGGAATAGCTCTATTTACTTATTCTAATTTCTAATACTCATTCAAATTTAAATACAAATTATGTTGAAAATGTACAGGGTGACCCAGTAAAATGACGAAAATACAAATCTTATTTCTCGTACCCGCTAGATTAGGGATGTAGGAATAACGCACTCGGTATTAAATAATTATGACGCACTCGGTATTAAATAAGGTGTAATATTAATATGATGTTGCCTAATGAAGTCAAACGGTTGGAATTGAAGTAAAGACCCTTGGTACTTCCTTATTGTAACTTTGTAATAAATTGTAATATCAACTGATCAACAGGTAATATTGTACAGAATAGACGTTATAATAATGTTGTAAAAGGATATTTCTGTAGTGTCATGGCAACACTTATGACGCACTCGGTATTAAATAAGGTGTAATATTAATATGATGTTGCCTAATGAAGTCAAACGGTTGGAATTGGAGTAAAGACCCTTGGTACTTCCTTATTGTAACTTTGTAACGAATAAGCCGAAGAACTTGTCACAACTATTGTAATATCAACTGATCAACAGGTAATATTGTACAGAATAGACATTATGATAATGTTGTAAAAGGATATTTCTGTAGTGTCATGGCACTCACGGCTGGCTTGTCTGGCTGGGGGACGTTAAACAGGGAGTAGACCAGCGAATAGGCCGAAGAACTTGTCACAACTATTGTAATATCAACTGATCAACAGGTAATATTGTACAGAATAGACGTTATAATAATGTTGTAAAAGGATATTTCTGTAGTGTCATGGCACTCACGGCTGGCTTGTCTGGCTGGGGGACGTTAAACAGGGAGTAGACCAGCTTAGTCTGGGCTGGGGGAATTTAAACAGGGAGTATACAAGCCTGAATTCCCCTTGTTAAAGAAATAGCAAAGGTTGAGTGCGAAGGGCATTCACTCGTAAAATTTGTAGCCTGAAATTTAATTATTTTTTTAGAGATTGACGAGTTCGGGATGAAGCACCAGTGATAACGGGTAATTTATTAAATTGCCAAATAATCTGGATTGATGACGACCCTCAGGGTAAGAGAGGATTTCAAGAAGAAGGAATTACTCTAAAGTTCTATTACCCTGGTACTAACTACTAACTTGTTTAATGCTAACCACTTTTTCATTCAAATGTCATGACTTCATGAGAGATGAATGAAAGGACAGAATACTGATGCTCACCTTGTTTTGAAGATAGCACGCTTGTCTTGTCTTGTCTTGTCTTGTAACCGCCAAGTCCCAAATTCGACTCCCCTCATCCCCCCGAGACGGATTTTGACGGACCAAAGATAAGGTTCGCTCTCAGAACGGCTGACGTTCTCCTATCTTGTCCTCCTCTCTTCGATGTCGGCACGATAAGAGCTCCATTGTTACAGTCCCTCTACAAAAGTTATGTCCACCTCTCTACACATAGTTGACGCTGTCGATCGACGAGGTGAATCTATGTTGTGAAGGCAGTGTGCGATTTCAGTCATCATCGACCGATGGCATCGACTATGTGTGGACACAAATTAAAAACTCTTGAAAATAGAAAGTAAAAAATCTTTTGAAGCCGTTCTTCGCTCGTTTCAACCAGAGCCGCGCCGTTTTCTCTCTCTCCCGCGTCTTCCTTAATAAATAAACGGTAATTTATATTCGTTCAGGGGACGCACCTCGGTTCGGATAAAATGTGTTCTGATTTTGTTCCTATGTTATATTTCCCACTAAAAAGAACATTTTGTTTCGATGATTTATGACGCTTTTGACGACACTGCCCAACCCAACCTGGTTTGTTGGTACGCTTTTTCAGCTACAGGCAACCTGACAAACCAAACTGTCCTAAAGTACGGCTCCCCTTTGATCTTTCAGCGACACTATTAATGTTATAGGTATACATTAGCAACCTTTCCTTTCCCCAGAAATTTTGCGGCCTCCTAAGGACCAACTAAAACAGGGCACCCCGTCCCGGTTGGGAATGACTGATTTATCACAAAAAAGTCCATTACTTGCGCCCCCAGTTTCCATCACACCAGAATGTGCCTTTGGCGGTTTTCAGCTATACCGACTAAATGGTTAGAGATATTGTAAAAGTTTGGCTATAAGAACAAGAACACCCAAATGAAGGAGGAGGAGGAAGAGGAGAAGAAGATGAAGAAGTGTAAAAGGGACGAGAAGAAGAAGAAGGAGGAGAAGAAGAAGAGGGGGGAGGAGGAGAAGAAAATCAGAAAATGGAATGAAGAAAATAAGGTGAAAGAGGAAGAAAATATGAGAACGAGAGGAGGCGAAGAAGAAAAGTAGAAGGGATGAAAAAGAAGGAAGAAAAATAGGAGGAGGAGAGGAAGAAAAAGGAGAAGGTGAAGAGGAAAATGGAAGAGAGAAATCTGTAGGAGGATAGGATATGGGAGGATGGTATTGGTGCTCTTGATATCAAGAAACATGACGTAATTTATGAGACGTTCATGAGAAAAGCTCATTTGAGAAAGTGTTCAAAATGGAGCAGTTGCAAATGAGTAAAAATTATAAATAAATGGTCGATTCCTATGTAAAAAGTTGGGAAAAATCCAAATCTGACATCAAAACTCCGAAAAAAATAACTGTAAAAGGTCGAAAATTCAATTTTTTTTTCGTTCTAATGAAAGAGTTCAAATATGCGTGACGTCAGACTTTACGCAGTTGTTTTTTTCGTCCGTTAGGTAGCGCCACTATGCAAGCGCGCTAGCGGAGGAGCAGAAAGAACTGCGCAGAAATGTATCACAAACCCATTAATGCGTTGCCTGCGAGGGAGCTTTGCTCGGGACATTTGATGTGACGTCATCGCCTACGGGAGCGTATGCCGTGACGTCAAAGTAGACCAGGGAGCTCTTGGGACTTTTGAAGCTGATTTTATGGGATACCTACCGTCACTGTATACCTATAACTGTTAAGGTTTTTAGTTTTTAGTGACGGGGCTTTCACTATTATTAAACAGTTCAATCAACATTTGTATACAAACAGAAATAAGATTTAAAAGAGGGTTGATAGAGGGAACTGTAACTGCTATGGTCTTATCGTCCCGAAATCGAAGAGAGAAGAGAAACAGGATAGGAGAAAGCCAGCCGTTCCGAGAACGAACATTATCCTTTCAGGACTAAATCCGCCCCGGGCGGGAATCGAACCCGCGGCCTAGCGCTGACAAGGCAGATGCTCTACCCACCGAGCTTTTTTTTTATAGGTTTAACGCCACTGTATACTTAACTGTGAAAGTTTTTAATGCCTTTCAGGTCGGCCATCCCCCATCAGGTAGATATGTACGTCTGTCAGGTCTACCTGACAGTGTATGGCAGTGGCAGCAATAATAAGTCTCTCAGGCGACCTGTCATGTTGACCTGATAGTGTATGGCAATGGCAGCATTAATAAGACTCTTAGGCGACCTGTCAGGTCTACCTGATAATGTATTTCAACATTACTAAGTACTATCGCCTTGCCGCCGCCGTTCAAGGCTTTGTAACCCAGTATAACGGCAGGGAGCAGCGCGGTGCGGCCCTCACACCCATTTCACGGCCCTGAGGCCTCATCTTACGACCCTTTGAGTCCTTGGAACGTTATGTTAGGGTAGGAAAAAAATCTATCTAATAAATAATATCCTCCCCCTCCTTTTTCCTTTCTACAACCCTATCCTCCCCCCCCCACTTGCTTTCTCTTTTCTTTGTCTCTTTTGGTTCAGTTCGAAAGTTCATTGCACGCCGCACGAAGTGTCAAAGAGAAAACGAGAAAGTAGGAGGAGGAGGGGGAAAATCAGAGGAGATGAAGGAGGAGGAGGAGGAGAAGAAGAAGAAGAAGAGGAAGAGAAGAAGAAGAAGAAGAAGAAGAAGGAGGAGGAGGAGGAGGAGGAGGCGACGACGAAAAAAGAGATGATACCAAGACACAGAAACTTTTTTTCGAAACATTTTTTTTCTCTCATCGTTTTTTGAATAGAAAAGAAGTAAAAAAGAAAGAAGGCAGGCAGAATATGAGAGAGAAAGAGAAAGAAAGAGAGAGAGAGATAGAGGGAGAGAAAGACAGGGGAGAGGAGGGAAGAAAGCAATTCAGAGGGAGGGAGAGAAATAGAGAAGGGTGAAGAAAGGGAGAGAGAGTAAAGAAAAACTTCAGAAAAGAAAGAGTGAGAGAGAGCGAGAGAGAGAGAGAGAAAGAGAGCAGAAGGGAGAGGTGAGAGAGAGTATAGAAGGGAGAGAGAGAGAGAGAGAGAGGAGGGAATATGTAAGAAAATTGGCAAAAGATGAGTCGATGTGGAAATGTAAAAGAGGAAACAATTTTATACATTTACCGAAGCAAGGTGTGATTCACCCTAGATTATATTTAAACAACATATTATTAATAAGTTATACCCTTGTTTTTATGTATTTCTAGATTTCTACAACATAGGCAATTGTAGTTGTGGTCCGTGTGTCTGTCTGTCCTTCTGTCTGTCTGTAAACAAAATATCTCGAGAACGGTAAGAGCTAGAGACTTGAAATTTGGTATGTAGATGTCAAATGTGACAAGGATGCGACACGAAACTTTTGGTTGAGATAGGTGCTGCGGTTGGCGGTATTTTGACCGCTTTTTGGCGGTTTTTGACCGTTCTTTGGCGGTTTTCAGCTATACCGACTAAATGGTTAGAGATATTGTAAAAGTTTGGCTATAAGAACAAGAACACCCAAAATAAGCAATAGGATAAAGAAAGTCTTGTTATGTTCACACCAGAATTTTTCGTCTCGAAATCGAAGAGAGAAGGAAGGATAGGAGAAAGCCAACCGTTCCGAGAACGAACCTTATCCATGTCCCTAGAAGAAAGTCGAAATATCTGTAAAGCATTCAATAGGATGAGGAAAGTCGTGTGATGTTCACACCAGATTTTTATTTTTTCTCGATATTCCCAGATTCCAACAATGCCATCATAAACTCCGGGCTCCTTTTCCCTCTTACTATCGTATTTCCTAATAATATTTTATCTTCCCAATATCCATCTCCATCTATCTATGTAGGTACTCGTATATCTGTATATCTATCAGATATCATTCTATTCCCTAATAATATTTTGACCACGTGTCAGTTATTGGGTAGCTTGATAGAGCTTCTCATCAATTTCCTATTTCATTTTTCCACGTGGTAAGTGAATTATTGTTGTTTTATTCATGAGGGAATGTTGCTTGGGATCCACGTGTCCCGTTTGTCAAGATGGTGAGAAAAATTGCCAATAAAATATGTAGGTCCAAAAGGAGAAGAGGAAATTCCAAACTTAGTGGATGTGTCAGACTTTCCGATCCAGATTCCAGAATAATTAGTGGATAATAAATAGGTTTAGGTAGGTAGGTAGGTAGCTATGGAAAAACCTGTGAATTTGTGCTTTATTGGACTTTAACGATGAAAAGAGGAAGAAGAAAAAGAAAGAAGAAAAACAATCGAATTCGTCCAATCCTGGCGTAGGTTTACCCCAAGCCGTAAGCTTATACTTGTACCCTACTAGTCATGGTAGCAAACTAAACTCAAAATCGACCATTCAAACCTCGACCTCTTTTCCTTCGTTCAAAAACAATCGAGCAAGAAGCAGAGAGGGAAAAAACCGAGAAGGAAGACAAAAAGTCAAAGGGCAATAAGCCCTGTTCTTTTAAAAACAAAAAATTGAGGAGGATAAAAGTCGAAAAGCTGTTTCGACAGAAAGAGAAATAGAAGGAGAAGAAGAAGAAGAAGAAGAAGAAGAAGAAGAAGAAGAAGGAGAAGAAGAAGAAACAGAGAAAGACAGAGAGAGATCTCGGTTAATAATTTGATATATTGTTCCTTGTCAATGTAATGCTAAGCAATGCGAAGGCCCAGGGGCCTTACATTTTACCTTCTTCTTGGTGTGTCATGTAATTCGTCGAAGGCTGACGACCATGTTCCTGATTCTTTGTCGATCTTCCGCCGCTCTAAATAATGCCTCGCTTGACACCTCGTACCACCGAATGAAGGGTAAAAAACCCCCGTCACTGAAGACCTTAGCATTTATACAGTGACGTTAAAGCTCTTTGAGACTGCTGGCCCCTTTGAAGAGCCTGGGGCCCGGCTGAGCCCTTTTTGGGTGGCCCTGTTCTCGCCCCTGCGCTCACAAAAGCAATAGGAAAGTATTCTTTAATAACATCTCTTGCCGTCTTTTCTTCTATTTTTAATCTTTTATTGCTTTTCGCCTGCGTCTTTTACGGAGAGCATAGAGCATCGAGCCGGTAGAGGGAAATGACGGTAGAGGAAAGCGACGATTTCAAGGAGCATAGAACTGAGAGCGAAAAGCCTTGATGTAAGCCATAAATACGGGTGTAAGTAGGTAGTTTTAGAGCTAAATTAGTTAGCTATACATATTAGTTAAGTAGATAGTTTTATCTGAATTATGTGCCACTTTTTTAAAGGCTCATTCTGGGCCCCCTTCAAGAGCCCTGGGACCGGATGAGCCCCCCAGGGGGCCCTGTTAACGCCCCTGCCCTCACAAAGGCAATAGGAAAGTATTCTTTAATAACATCTCTTGCCGTCTTTTCTTCTATTTTTAATCTTTTATTGCTTTTCGCCTGCGTCTTTTACGCGATCTTTCTCTTGTTGTCAGTTTTATTAGATATTCCCCTCCCGAGGACACTTTGGAGATGAAATATGTCCTCTCTCCTCGAATCCAAATCGTAAACTTTGTTAATAGACACGCAGAAGTTCTCACTATTCTTTGTTGATAGAAAATTAATTTGAAGATTTTTTTTTTATGACACAGGGTGGCTTATATGGGCCTATTTTCTATTTTTTCTTTTTTTTTTGTCCTAAACAGAAAAAGTCCGTTCTCAGAACGGCTGGGTTTCTCCTATCCTGTCTCCTACAAGATTTTATCGTAAACATTATACCTATCAAATACGAGTACATACCTATTTATTCAGACTGCGGGAGTAAAGGGACTTTTCAGTCTCATTCTGGCAGGATAAACAAGGTATATTCTATTCTATTCTTTTCTATTTGATTTCAGGGCGAAAAGAACTCCGTTGTTACAGTTCTCACTAAAAGCTTTTGTAGATCAAGACGAGAGTTAATGTGGTGTCTCTAAAGTCTAAAGTTCTAAACGAATAAGGATTTTACGTATACACTCCTAATAAGATCTTTGGAACAAAGGTGAGGGAAACACAAGGTTACCTAATAAATACCTAGAAATGTGTTTCATTTTTTCCCCCCTGTAACTTCTTTTGGTAATTCAGTATCTTTAGATGACACAGAAAAGTAGAAATGAAACCTGAAAATGAGTACTGAAAGAGCGTCAAAAGACTTACAAGAAATACCATCAAAAGGACACAAAAATGAACCAAAAGAACGAGAAGACAAGGAGAATGAAATGAAAAGAGACGTCAGGCTGAAAATGATACAAAAAAGAAGAGGAAGAAGAAGGAAGAGGAGGAGAAGAAGGGGAAGAAGGGGAAGAAGAAGAAGGAGGAGGAGGAGAAGGAAAAGAAGAAGGAAGGAAGGAAGGAAGGAAAGAAAGAATAAAACCTCCCTCTGCGAATGTGTTGATTTACAAAAATTCTTCACGAAAGTCGGCCGACTTTGGAGGCCAGACAGCCGGAAATTTTGATTTTCGAGAAAGAAAAAAACACGAGGAAAATTCAATTTTCAGGAGAGAGAAAAAAAAGACGTACCTACCTAAGCACAATGCTTTCCCAAGCTTTGAAAATTCTGAAGCACAAGAGGAAAATGGAGAAAGTGAGGAAGCAGTAGCAGGATTAATACGAACACCAACCACAAGCGAAGGTCATTAGAAATTCCCATTTTCTTCCCCTCCTCTTTCTTCTTCTTCCTCTTCTTCTTCCTCTTCTTCTTCCTCTTCTTCTTCCTCTTCTTCTTCCTCTTCTTCTTCTTCCTCTTCTTTTTTCTCTTCTTCTTCTCCTCCTCCTTCTTCTCTTCCTCCTTTTTATCTTCCTTCTCCTCCTCATCCTCTCCTTCCTTCTTCTTCTTCTTCATATTTCCCTCCTCCTCCTTCTTCTCTTCCTATTCATCTTTCACCTCATATGGCGGTGTTTGTATGTTTGTAATGGGAAGTAGGTACAACAATTAATTGAATCTGAGTGTTACGAGGTTTTTCTCTAGCTCCTGACATCTATGTAGAGAGGAGAGACAATAATGCACCTACCTAACTTACCAATCTCTCCTAATTCTATGCATAATCTCACATAACTAGAATGTTTTTACTAATATGTATTTCTATTTCTAACATTTCTCCTGGATATCTTTTTCCGCGTTTTTCCAAGATGGATTCTTGAAACTTTTCGGATACAAACAGGACGAAATATTTTCTACGAATATGAAATATGACCCAAATTCCTTTTGGCCCCCTTCATCAGGGTCGATCACAGGTAAAGGCCCGGAGGCCTGGGGTAACGATGGACCCCTTCTTTCAACCATGTTTCATAAACTAGATCTCAAGTTCTTGAAAGTTAAAAATATTAGGAAAGGTTCACAAATACCAAACCATAAGTGTCCATCTGTCCATATTTGTTGAATTGTCATTTAAGGCTACAAACAGAGTGGATCGGAGAGCATAGACAAATACCAAACCATAAGTGTCCATCTGTCCATATTTGTTGAATTGTCATTTAAGGCTACAAACAGAGTGGATCGGAGAGCATAGAGAGAAGGGGGAGAAGGAGAGGAAGGAGGAGGAGAGGGAGGAGGAAATCAGGACACGTGTAAGATTTTGTGGCTCAGATAAGAAGGATGGAGAAGATTTAAGGAGACAGAGAAGGAGGAAGAGAAGAAGGAGAACAAGAAGAAGGAAAAGAAGAAGAAAGAGTGATACTAGTAGAAACTTCTTAAACAGGAGAGGATTTTGAAGAAGGAGGAGGAGTAGAAGGAAGAGACAACTTTTTAGAGAGGAGGAGAAGTTGAAGAAGGAGGAAGAAGAAGGAGAAGAAGAAGAATAAGAGGAGGAGGAGGAGGAGTAGGAGGAGAAAACTTTATAGACAGGAGGAGAAGTTGAAGGAGGAATAAGAGTAAAAAAAATGAGGGGGAAGGAGGAAAATAAGAGGGAGGGGAGGAGATACTTTTTAGGGGAGACGAAAGAGGAAGAGGAGGAGGAGGAGAAGAAAAAAAAAAGATGTGAAACTAATGGGAATGAAACTAGGCCGACAGAATACACACACATATAAATCCCCTCCCTCCCACACTCCCAAAAAAGATACAAATTGTCAGACTTTGTTGTGGGGACTAAAATATGACGAGGAGGGAGAGAGAGGGAAAAGAATGGGAGAAATGAAACGAAGGAGGGGGAGAGAGGGGAGGAGAGAAAGGCATGGGGAGGGAGAAACGGGGGATAATAAAATAGGATAAGAAAGGGAGGAGGCGAAAGAGGGAAGGATAAAGCTAGGGAGAGAGAGAGAGAGAGGGACAAATAGAGGAGGGAGTGTGGGAGGGAAAGGGAAAGAAAGAGAGGGAAGGGAGTAAAATGACATAGGCTTAAAGAAGAGTCAGAAAAGCACTGGGGGAAAAAAAACATTACAGAATGATAGGGCTTTAAAAAAATGCAAGAAAAAACAAAGGGAGAGAAAGAAGAGGGAAATTGGGAGAAAGAAAGTAAAGCTAGGGAGAGAGAGAGAGAGGGACAAAGATAGGAAAGAGTTTGGGAGGGAAAGGGAAAGAAAGAGAGGGAAGGGAGTAGAATGACATAGGCTTAAAGAAGAGTCAGAAAAGCACTGGAAAAAAAAACATTACAGAATGATAGGGCTTTAAAAAAATGCAAGAAAAAACAAAGGGAGAGAAAGAAGAGGGAAATTGGGAGAAAGAAAGGGAGGTAATGGGAGAGAGGTTTTAAGAGAAAGGAGGGAGGAACAGAAGGAAGAGAAAGTAGAGAGGGGGCAACATTTAAGTGAAGCAACGTTGCGTGGGGTTGTTATTTGGAGCGGTGACCATTTGAGATCACAAGCAACTTTCTTCACACTATTTTGGAGTATGTACACTACTACATACCAGTTTTTTTTTTTTTTTTTTTTTTTTTTTTTTTTTTTTTTTTCCTTTTGGGGGTTTTAGGAGTTTTTTTGGTTTCTCAGCCGTGGGGGGAAAAATTTTCTTTTTCTTCGCCTTTTCCCGGGTACAGACGGGGTCGGCGATTTTTGTTAGCCTCTCAACTAGGGTTATTGCTTTGGGCTGACATTTGGTTTTGGCTACAAATTTTACGAGTGGATGCCCCTCGCACTCAACCTTTGCAATTTCTTAAGCAAGGGGGGATTCAGGCTGGTATATTATATTCCCTGATGTTTAAAGTAAAGTACACTACTACTATGTACTATCTAATTACCTATACACTAACTTTCCTCAGCTTTTGAAGAACATTATTTAAAAGCTAGTTCTTTTCTATTAAATAAAACTAGAATTTGACAAAACAATCATTTTATTCCATGGAAATAAATTGCACTAGAAAAATCCGCTCAGTTAAACAAATTCCTTTTTTTCTGCACTATTTCCTCGAAAGTGTAAATCAGGTATTATTGCCATTTCTCTGTCCCTCTCTCAATCTCTTTCTCTCTCTCTCTCTCTCTCTCTCTCTCTCTCTCTCTTCTCTCTCTTTCTCCCTCTCTCACTCTCTCTCTCTCTCACTCCTCTCTCTCTCTCTCACTCACTCTCTTTCCCTCTCTCTCTGCTTTTCCTGCTATAAAACATCATTATATTTTGCTCGAAATAAATCTGTTGGAAGAATTACCGTACCTCTGCACTATTTCCTCGAAAGTGTAAATCAGGTATTATTGCCATTTCTCTCTCCCTCTCTCAATCTCTTTCTCTCTCTCTTTCTCCCTCTCTCTCTCTCTCTCACTCACTCTCTCTCTCTCTCTCTCTCTTTCCCTCTCTCTCTGCTTTTCCTGCTATAAAACATCATTATATTTTGCTCGAAATAAATCTGTTGGAAGAATTACCGTACCTACCTAGAAACATATTGTTATTTTGCTGGAAAATTAGAGTAAGTAGAAGTACCTAGCTAGAAACATAACTATTTTTATTTTGTTGGAAAATTAGAGTAAGTAGAGGTATGTACCTACCTAGAAACATAATGTTATTTTTTTGGAAAATTAGAGTAAGTAGAAGCATGTACCTATCTAGGAAAACATACTGTCCCTAATAGCGTAGAAGAGAGGAGCCTAAAATGAAATACCTAGAACTGTAATACTGTACCATATTATTCTGGATAGAAGTACCTTGGTAGTTAGAAACGGAGAATGGAAAACAATAGAAACAAGGGTAGATTATTATTATTATTATTATTATTATTATTATTATTATTATTATTATTATTATTATTATTATTATTATTATTATTATTATTATTATTATTATTATTATTATTATTATTATTATTATTATTATTATTATTATTATTATTATTATTATTATTATTATTATTATTATTATTATTATTATTATTATTATTATTATTATTATTATTATTATTATTATTATTATTATTATTATTATTATTATTATTATTATTATTATTATTATTATTATTATTATTATTATTATTATTATTATTATTATTATTATTATTATTATTATTACTATTTTATTTTATTTTTTTTAGAAAGCAAGCCGTTCCGAGAACGAATACTATCTATTTGGTATCACAGTATAGATCGGAAGAGCGTC
>NW_007378454.1:68961-110427 GCF_000475195.1 Diaphorina citri
GCAGCGCGGTGCGGCCCTCACACCCATTTCACGGCCCTGAGGCCTCATCTTACGACCCTTTGAGTTTTCTTTCTGACACATTTCGCCCGTCACAAAGGCGCAAAGACTAAAACTACATTATGGTTCCGGAGGATAATAAAATGAAGTTATTACCAGAAGCACAGCTCCCCTTAATACTAATACACCACAATATGTTCTGGAATTAGGGCGAGACGGGCACAAAGCTTGCTCAGGATTTTTTACTAGAGAACTGTATTGGTTTCATTTAGGCTGGGGCCACAAAGTGAGTTTAAACTCCGTTTAAATTTTAATATCGGTTTATGTAATCTGATTGATTGAAATTTTTAAAAATCAAACAATCAGATGGCTTAATCCGAGAGTTAAACTTAACCTGAGTTTAAACTCACTTTGTGGCCCTACAGCCTTACAGTTAGGATAGGAAAGAGCCCACCTTCCCACAATTATGTCAAAAGACAGGCTTTTGAATTTCTAAATTTGCACCAATCCAAGATTTGATTGGATGTAGGGAATAGAATTCAATAAAATTTGATGGAGGGATCTGTCACGGAGTCTGGCTGAGGGACTATAAAACAGAGAGTAGATCAGCGTCTAGCTAGGGGACTATAAACAGAGAGCAGACTAGCACAAATTTTCCTTATGCTATAACAATAGCAAAGGTTGTGTGCGAAGGGCATCCACTCCAAAAATTTTGTAAAGCCAGAACCAGTTGGCCTCAAAGCGATCATTCTAGAGCTGATTGAGAGGCCGACAACAAACGCCGACCCCATCTGAACATGGGAAAAGGCGAAGGAAAAGAAGAAGGAGGAGGAGGAGGGATCTGTCACAACGGAGGTCTCTTCGTACTAAAAAGGAAGAGGAAAGGAGGATAGGAGAAAGCCAGCCGTTCCAAGAACGAACCTTATCTGTTTAGGTTAAATTTCGCTAAGGGGCGGGCAGGAATCGAACCCGCCGCCTATCGCTTACAAGGAGCTCTGCCTTCCAAGGTAACCATTACGACTGATTTGATTGGATAGATGCAGGGCATAAATAAAACTCCTTGACTGCTTAGAAGTTAAAGAAGCTAGCTTATTAAGGCTAAAGGCTAGAGAAGGAGGATAAAATCATTGAAATTCAGTAAGCTAAGATCAAACAAAACTTGTTTGTTTGTTTGTTTATTTCTTTGTTTGTTTGTATCCCCTATTACGAGCAGAGAGGGAACAGTAAAAGTATCATCGAGGTCCCTATTATAGAGGAAAGGAGGATAGGAGAAAGCCAGCCGTTCCAAGAACGAACCTTATCTGTTTAGGATAAATTTCGCTAAGGGGCGAGCAGGAATCGAACCCGCCACCTAGCGCTTACAAGGAGCTCTGCCTTCCAAGGTAACCATTACGACTGATTAAACTGATTTGATTGGATAGATGCAGGGCATAAATAAAACTCCTTGACTCCTTAGAAGTTAAAGAAGCTAGCTTATTAAGGCTAAAGGCTAGAGGAGGAGGAGGATAAAATCATTGAAATTCAGTAAGCTAAGATCAAACAAAACTTGTTTGTTTGTTTATTTCTTTGTTTGTTTGTATCCCCTATTACGAGCAGAGAGGGAACAGTAAAAGTATCATCGAGGTCCCTATTATTATTTCTCCACATAATAGAATAAAAACGAAAGTGGAGGAGAAGAAAGAGAAGGAGGAGGAGAAATGGAGAAGGGGGAGAAGGAGAGGAAGGAGGAGGAGAGGGAGGAGGAAGTCAGGACACGTGTAAGATTTTGTGGCTCAGATAAGAAGGATGGAGAAGATTTAAGGAGACAGAGAAGGAGGAAGAGAAGAAGGAGAACAAGAAGAAGGAAAAGAAAAAGAAGAAGAAAGAGTGATACTATAAGTAGAAACTTCTTAAACAGGAGGGGATTTTGAAGAAGGAGGAGGAGTAGAAGGAAGAGACAACTTTTTAGAGAGGAGGAGAAGTTGAAGAAGGAGGAAGAAGAAGAAGAAGAAAAAGAAGGGGAAGAAGAGGAAGAAGAAGAATAAGAGGAGGAGTAGGAGGAGAAAACTTTATAGACAGGAGGAGAAGTTGAAGGAGGAATAAGAGTAAAAAAAAATGAGGGGGAAGGAGGAAAATAAGAGGGAGGGGATGAGATACTTTTTAGGGGAGACGAAAGAGGAGGAGGAGGAGTAGAAGAAAAAAAAAAAGATGTGAAACTAATGGGAATGAAACTAGGCCGACAGAATACACACACATATAAATCCCCTCCCTCCCACACTCCCAAAAAAAGATACAAATTGTCAGACTTTGTTGTGGGGACTAAAATATGACGAGGAGGGAGAGAGAGGGGAAATAAAATAGGAGAAATGGAACGAAGGAGGGGGAGAGAGGGGAGGAGAGAAAGGCATGGGGAGGGAGAAACGGGGGATAATAAAATAGGATAAGAAAGGGAGGAGGCGAAAGAGGGAAGGATAAAGCTAGGGAGAGAGAGAGAGAGGGACAAAGATAGGAAACAGTTTGGGAGGGAAAGGGAAAGAAAGAGAGGGAAGGGAGTAAAATGACATAGGCTTAAAGAAGAGTCAGAAAAGCACTGAAAAAAAAAACATTACAGAATGATAGGGCTTTAAAAAAATGCAAGAAAAAACAAAGGGAGAGAAAGAAGAGGGAAATTGGGAGAAAGAACTACAAGAGGGAGAGAGAGAGAGAGAGAGAGAGAATAGGATTGACGACGAGAAGGACATGGATAAGCCGAAAGGGGAGAAGAGGGAGAAGGACAAGGAGAAGAAAAGGAACAAGGAGCAGGAGGAGGAGGAGGAGGAGGAAGAAAATAAGGTGGAAGAAGAAGGAGAGAAGTAGTAGTAGAAGAAGAATTAAGATGAAGAAGAAGGAAGGAAAAGAAGAAGAAGAAGAAGAAGAAGAAGAAGAAGAAGAAGAAGAAGAAGAAGAAGAAGAAGAAGGACGCAAAATCTGATACCGACAAACATTTTAGTGTTTAGTCTTCAATTTCGGGAAATTTATCCCCACTTTCATACCCCTAACGTTAAAGTTTTCTAAATAAAATAAATTGTTCCGTGCGTATTGCCTATCCCAAATATTTACAGTCTTATTTTCCCGATCAAATGAAAGTTATGGGAACAAAACTTTGGGTCGCAATTTTGCCATAAAGGGCCCCCTCTCTCTCGAGGAGGAGGAGGAGGAGAGGAAGACGACGAAGAAAAAGAAGGAAATCATGTCTGACTGCTTTGTAAGTAGGTACCTACCTTGTTATAAAAGTTCTTACCTGAGAACTATTATTTTTACAAGTTTACTACCTAAGGTGTGTAATGTTAGGTTATTTATTATTTGTAACAAAACTTTTAAAAAGGTTAAAAAGGTTCTCTGAGAGTACTGTAAATTTACAGTGGCGAAAAAGGAACTACTAAGGGAAGGCCGGCGAAAAAGGGACTTTTTATTTGACATATGTTTAAACTATACCTATGAAATATATAAGACCATGTTTAGACTGCGGGAGTAAAGGAACTTTTCAGTCTCATTCTGGCAGGATAAACAAGGCATACTCTATTCTATTCTACTAAAAGGAGCCCCTCAAACATTCGGCTCTCGTCCCGAAAGCGTAGAGAGAAGAAGGAAGACAAGATAAGGAAAAAGCCACGCGTTTCGAGAACGAACCTTAATAAGATAAAGTCCGCCTCGGGCGGGAATCGAACCCACGACCTAGCGCTTACAAGGCAGACGCGCTACCCTCCAAGCTAACTAGGCGTGTTTAGACGATTGTTTTTGCAATTATAACTCAATTATCTGGGTGTCTCCATTTGTATTAAAGCAGACTAGGCTGTACACCACAGGGGCATTCATTCTATGGAAAGTTCATTTTGCTGAAAATTTTATTCAAACAATACGTCATGAAGCAGTGGTTCGTAAAGACCATCGGTTTAAGGGCCTGCGGATCTGCGGAACCTGTGTTGAAGGGTCCTGTTAGGACACAATGAGACCTTGAATGTAGAAAGTCCAAGAGCTGGATACAAGTTTGAAAAATTTCTTCAGAATTGAGGTTCAACATTAAGCAAACAATACAAGTTTGAAAAATTTCTTCAGAATTGAGGTTCAACATTAAGCAAACAATACAAGTTTGAAAAATTTCATCAGAATTGAGGTTCAACATTAAGCAAACAATACAAGCAACTTAACTCTGAATGGATGTCGGGAAGTAATATTTTCAATACACAGAGAGAGTGATGCGAATTTAATTACGAAACACAAAGCTCCCTGGGTGTTGGAGGAGTGGGAGGGAGCAGGAAGGTGTCCGGACCGCAGCAAGTCAAATGTGGGATGGAGAGAAACTGGATCTCGGGGTGAGAAGAAAGGAAAGAGGAGGAGGAGGAGGAGAAGAGGAAGAAAAACTGAAAGAAGTGCTAGAAAGAGGGTGAATAGACAAGAAGAAAAGTGACGGGAGAACAGAGGAAGAGAAACCAGGAGGAGGAGGAGAAGAAGGAGAAGAAAAAGAAGGAGGAGAAGAAGAAGAACTGGAGAGGGTGAATGGACGAGAATGAAGGAGAGCAAAAGGAGCAGAAGAAGACACTCCAGCAAGAGGAGAAAAAGAAGGAAGAGAGAATACCTCATTTAAACTGAGGGGGTAAAGGGACTTTTCAGTCTCATCTCTCATCCTATTCAAATGCATCAGCCCTGGAAGAGAATTTCGGGTGATGTTGGGTGACTGGATGGGTTTTGGGATGTGTTGAAGGGTGAAGTGGATGGGTTTTTGGATGTGGAAGGAGATGTATTCATGACTGTGTGACTGGAGAAGATTGTCAGGAAGTAGAAAATGTGGTTTTCTTTACTGGGTGAATCAGAAGTGGAAATTCCTAGGAAGCCTGATGTCCTTGAGGCAACGTTGAGTTTGAGGACACCCTGAAATGTGATGACAGCTTGCAAAACATTCAATTATTAATGTATCTGTTACCGTGGGATGTGTTGAAGGGTGGAGTGGATGGGTTTTTGGATGTGGAAGGAGATGTATTCATGACTGTGTGACTGGAGAAGATTGTCAACCCCCTCTCACTCACTTGATATTCTGCTCACTCTATCAACAGGGAGTTTTGCAGTAAGGACCCAACAGTTCGAACTAATTTTTTCAGAGGAAAGAGGGAGCTGTGGCTTCTGAAGTTTTATCGTCCCGTAATCGAAAAGAGAAGGAAGATAGTATCGGAGAAAGCCAGCCGTTCCGAGAACGAACCTAATGTGAACCTGTGTTATTCAATGACAAGATATGGAGGATATTTTAACCACTAGTCCTTGAATAACAACTACCAAAGGCAAGATTTAGCCTTGTCCCATGTTTTTCTGCATTCCAGCCGGGGGTCTACCACCAAGGCAGATTATGCCTTTTTTTCGTGAGAACAATGTGAAATATACAAGAGTATTTTTGGCTTTTGTTGTTCCTCGTGAACGCCATTTTTTTAAGCTGCTAAAAACTATAAAATCTCATTTTACGGGTTTTTGATTTTTCTTCACTCCCCCTTTTTTTTCGTCCGATCTCTCCTCCTCTTCTTCTTCTTCGTCCCTCTCTCCTTCTCTTTCTCTCTTTCTTCTCCTCCTCTTTCTTTTTCTTCTTCCTCTCCTCCTCCTTTATCTCTCTCAGTTTCTTCTTTCTCCTCCTCTTTCTCTCCCTCCGTCGCTCTCTGTTTCTTCTCTTCTTTTTCTCTCCCCCTCTGTTTGTCTTCTTCTTCCTTTTCTTTTCCCTCTCCCCTCCTCCGTTTTCTCTCTCCTTCTATCCTCCTCTTTCTCTCTCCCCTCCTTCTCCTCCTTTTCTCCCTCTCTCATCTCCTCTTTCTTTTGTTTTTCTCACAGTTTTTAAATCCACTCTGTCCTTGTCTGATGTGGTTCGTGGGAGTTACTTATAGAGGAAAATCTTATATGTTGTGATTTGAATCTTGCCCCAAATTTTACTCTTTGTCTACTAAAGTCAGGGTGGGAGTTTTTAAGACGTTTCTCTCCACTTTTTCACAGTGTTTTAGCTAAATTCTGTTTAGGGATGAGCTATTTCCCTTTTTCTCTCGACTGTTTAGTGGAATTTGACGAAAGGTTTCAGAAGAAATCTCTTACGAAGCTTATTGTAAGCTTCTATAGAAGAGCCTACTATACTCACCGGAAACATTTGTCTCCCAAAAGTTGCGCAACTGTTGCGAAATGAGTGTTTTGAATGTTGAACAACTTTCAAGATAAAATCTACATTTTACACAATAAAAGCCAAGAACTTCCAAGAAAGGTGACTAAAACTTCCCCACAAGAATAATTTTGAAGTTCCGGACCCACAGAACTTTATAACACTGCTTTTGATTTGTTTGGATTATTTTATAATATTTAGATTAAGATAGTAGGTATAGGCAGTACAAACTTTAAATTTTGAAGAGACCTTTGAAAATGCAAATTGTTCTTTGAAAACTTTTGCAATTATTTTTGGAAACATTGTGTGGAGAATGTAGGCCATCGTAATTGACTATTTTTCAAAAGGCCCCGAAAATCATGACAAAAATAAATTGTATTTTGTACATTTTGGGGTTTTGGGGACTAAAATAATTACGGAATTAGAAAATATTGTTTGGGAAAATTTATTTTTAAATTTGCAGGCGGATTTTCTTCTTTTTTTATTCTATTATGCTTCTCCTTCTCTTCTTCTTCACCAATTTTTTTCCTTTTCTCCCCTTCTTCTTCTTCTTCTTCTTCCTCTGTGATTTCTCCGTCTTCTTTTACTTTGATTTATTTTTCTTCTGATTCTCCTTCTTCTTCTTCTTCTTCTTCTTCTTCTTCTTCTTCTTCTTCTTCTTCTTCTTCTTCTTCTTCTTCTTCTTAGCGAAAAAACCTGGTTTTTGGGGGGATTTTTTCACATTTTCTCAAACAAATGAGCTCTGATCTCGAAATTTGTCGCGACGACCTTTGAACTCAAAGCGAGAAAGTTTTAGATAACACTTCAGTCGTTAATTTAAGACCGGCTTTAGCGTCACCTATGTTAAGTTACGCCGAGCAAGGCCAATAAATGGATGGGTGATTTCAACAATATATTGGGAATAAAGGGAGAACGGGCTCTATAGTCTTGATTTTAAATCATTGCATGAAAGTAAAATCAAAAATCAATAATAATAATAAACTGAATATTAAACAAATTAGGTAGGTACATAGGTACTGATTTTCTTTAACCACGATTGAACAAACTACGGACTAAAAAATTCCCGGAGGGACGGGCCCAGCTTGTTATTCTTCCCTTACTCTCCTCTTGCTTCTCCTCTTTTTCAGCTCCCCTCGTCTTTATTTTTTACGTTCTTCATACCATTTTCTCCTTTCCTTTCTCCCTTTCTTCGTTCATCCTGTTCTTCCAATACTATCTTTTCCGTTTTCTCTTCTTCCTACTTTCCTTCTTTGTCTTCTCTTTTCACATTTTCCATCTTGGCTCTGCATTATTTCATCATTTCTTTATCTCCTTTATCTCTCTCTTTACTCTGTTGCTTTCTTCTCCGCGATGATCTATCTTTCTTCTTCTTAGTCATACTCACAATTATCCCTACCCTTCTCTCTAGCCCTCCCATCTCTTCTTTCTCTTTCTTTTATCCTGTCTCATTTCTCCTTCTCCTCTTCTTTCTTTCCCGTCCCTCCTTTTCTATCCTAATGTCCAAACTGACATTACCCTTCATATTTTCGGCAGTTCACACATTTTTTATTACTTCCCCTTCTTCCATTTGTTTCGCTCTTTTTTTTAATTTTCTCCCCTTTTTCTCTTCTCACTCTATCCCCTTTTCCCCTCCCTCTCTCTACCAATCCTCTATCTTGTACTCTTTTTATCTGGTCCTTTCTAGCTCTCTCTCTCTCTCCATGCACTCATTTTGATTTCAGTGAATCCTTGGGTTTGTTGCGTCCCACTTTTCATCTTAAATTTTGTGATATCCTCCCCCCACCCCCTCTCAAAGTCAAAATATTTTGCAAATTAAGTACGTAATTCATGCAAATAAAGAAGTGTTTGCCGATTAACGTCAGAATTTTCATAAATTTCAAGTAGTTGATGGTCAATGGCGGTCTGTTACCGGCAATCTCAAATCTACTTATCTACCAATTTAGGTGTAGTCAGCTCTAGTGGCTTTTGAATTTTCAGGAGAATATCAGACGGAAACTATGCCATTGAGTCAGTCACTCTGCATCAGTTTCATGAAAAAGTCAAAATATTTTGCAAACTAAGTACGTAATTCATGCAAATAAAGAAGTGTTTGCCGATTAACGTCAGAATTTTCATAAATTTCAAGTAGTTGATGGTCAATGGCGGTGTTTGCTTGTTTGTGTGTTGAGCACCGTAATTATTATGATACATGGGTACACTGTACACATTAGAGATAGGTATTACATAATTATTTATGTAAAGATTGAGTTACTCTACTCTTTATATAAATACTTTTCTGTGGACTACTCAGTCAATGAGTCAGTTCCTCTCCAACTCAATATAGGTATTTGGAGTTAGACTCACTGACCGAGTAGTTCTTTTTCACAACTCACTCAATCATACACATCTCTGATCAACATAAAATTTATGTCGCTTAATGACCATACTCTTTGGAAGGAAGTCTTTTTCGTCTTCTCCAAAAGATATACCTATAAAGTGTGACAGTTTCCAAATTATGTATCATGTATCGACCTTTTGCAAACACCCTATACCCAGTTTGCACCAATGCAATAGATCTCACTTGCATTTTGTCTTTTACGATCAAGAATAATAATATCTCACATTGTAATAATCTCTTGTCTTGGTCTAATTATATTTTTACTGTTGATTTTTATGATTTGAGAAGCATTAAAACTTTTTACGACGACTTTTATTCCTCGGTACTATGCTATGTGTGATAGTGTGATTTTACTTTCCCTGTCTTTGAAGTTACCTGTTACATTAGATCCCCAAAACCCCAGAAAAAGTTTCTACTTTGGCTATTGGGGTCCCTAAGAAGAGAATGATTTCACCTGGGATCTTGAAATTTGGCCTCAAAAATAAAACCCCTTCAACAGACAAAAACGAAATTTTTCTCAGTTTAAAAATTGATGAAATTATATATATATAAACAAAATGGTGAAAATCGACCTTGAATATTTACCTCCAACTTTCTCATCAACTTCAACCAATACCATGATCTAGAGCAGTGGTTCTCAAACTGTGCTCCGCGAAGAGCTTTCAGGTGCTCCGCAAAGAGCTTTCAGGTACTCCGCATAGTCTCATTTTTCTTACCGCATTTAAAATAAATTCCAACATTTTTTATTTAAATTTTATTATAACATCAAGTGTGTTTCCCATTATTTTTTCTCTATTTTTAAAAATTCCTAAAGGGTTGTAGAGTTTACAGCAGTTGCTTGGTGCTCCGGGGCCAAAAAAAGTTTGAGAACCACTGATCTAGAGAATAGAATAATTAAAGGACAATCTTGTGACCCATCAGCCATGAATGAATTCTTTGAAAGCCTCGATAATTTTAGACAAGGAAACTTTCCTTCCATAGGAAAGTCGTGTGATGTTCGCACCAGATTTCTTCATCATCGTGGTGTTATTGTCTCCGAATATGACAGATCGTAAAAACCAAGTTGGCCGCGCTCCAAAGAGGTTAGCGCATTCTTTTTCTTCTGCTCTTTCGAATTTTATTTTTTCAAAGTTATTGTTGTAGATCGCTTTTGTTCTTGTTGAATGGTTTTCCAATGAGTGTGAGCCAAACAAAGGTCAGGCTACAAAGGGGGGAAAACAGGACAAGAATAGAGCAAGATGAATGGCCTCACACGAAATGAAAAATGGCTCCACCTTAATCCCTTCTCCATCTCCTCCTCTAATTCTCCTCTTCCTTCTCCCTCTATTCGTCCTTTTCTTCTCCTCCATCACCTCCTTCTACCCTTCCACATCAACCTCATTTAACCCCCTCAAAAATAAATAAACAATAACAACAATATTGGAGCACTATCAGCATCCTTTTTCCCTTCTCCATCTCCTCCTCTAATTCTCCTCTTCCTTCTCCCTCTAATCGTCCTTTTCTTCTCCTCCATCACCTCCTTCTACCCTTCCACATCAACTTCATTTAACCCCCTCAAAAATAAATAAACAATAACAACAATATTGGAGCACCAGCACCAGCAGCAGCAGCAGCTAATTTTTAAATCCAGGTTAAAGCGGCAAGTTTGCCAGCCTAGTTAGCTTAGTTGGTAGTGCGTCTGCCTTGTAAGCGCTAGGCCGCGGGTTCGATTCCTGCCCGGGGCGGTGGGATAATGTTCGTTCTCGGAACGGCTGGCTTTCTCCTATCCTGTCTTCCTTCCCTCTTCGAGGACTTTATTCAAAATCTTTATGAAAAGAGAGAGGCTAGAAATCTTTATCAAAACTGGGGCTTTATTCGAAATCTTTATCAAAAGAGAGCGGATAGAAATCTTTGTCATACGGTAATAAAATGTATAAAATTCCGTGCATGCATATTTTCAGTTCATGATAGCAGAGATAGGTAGGAGGTAGGTTATAAGTTATAATTTTGAATAGTTAGGTCAGTAATTTTGAACAATGGTGTAGGGATGGCTTATCAGACTACATTCAGCAGTTTATATTGAAATATGCTGATGTTTTAGTGCTGCAGTATAATGCAGTAGGTGTAATAATGGGTGTAATAATGTATGTTTGGGTAAGATTTGAGATAGAGAGTGGAGAGGAATGAAGGAGAAAATAGCAGAAAGAGGAAGTAGAAAATGAGGAGGCAGAAGGTAGAAAAGGAAGAGAAAAAGGAGAAAGAAGAGGAGGTGAAGAAGAAGCAGAGAGAGGAGGATGAGAAATAGGATAAGGCGTAAAGAGATTTGAGATAGAGAGTGGAGAGGAATGAGGGAAGGAGAAAATAGCAGAAAGAGGAAGTAGAAAATGAGGAGGCAGAAGAGGAAAAGGTAGAAAAGGAAGAGAAAAAGGAGAAAGAAGAGGAGGTGAAGAAGAAGCAGAGAGAGGAGGATGAGAAATAGGATAAGGCGTAAAGTCGCAATTTTGCCATAAAGGGCCCCCTCTCTCTCTCTTTTCCTCTCTCTCTCTCTCTCTCTCTCTCTCTCTCTCTCTCCCCGAAAAATTTGATACTCATGGTATTCTTTGCTTTCTGCTTTCTTATTTGTCTGGTAGAGGTTCCTTACTAGTTTTATTTGCCTTCCAAACTTTTCTTTCGCCGTAGGAGGAATATTTTGGAGTCTATTTGTAAGTAAATCTTTGACTTTTGTTCCCTTTCCCTTTGAATTTTTTTCTCTTCCTCCTTTTTAGCCCGTCCTTCCTTTATTATTACGATAGTATTAAAAAAAGGTATAAGGGACGGGCTATTGTATTCGCTTCGGTGTCGTCACTCTGTCTGTCTGTTCCCATAGAAGGACTTATCCAAACCTGGTCGACCTATATATCAAATTAAAGGTCTTTTTACCAGGATCACCCCCGAAAAATTTGATACTCATGTTGTTCTTTGCTTTCTGCTTTCTTATTTGTCTGGTAGAGGTTCCTTACTAGTTTTATTTGCTTTCCAAACTTTTCTTTCGCCGTAGGAGGAATATTTTGGAGTCTATTTGTAAGTAAATTTTTACTTTCTATTACCCTTACGTATAGGGAACCTATACAAGGTAATGAGAAAGTATTGCAATCGGTCCAAATTTTCAAAATAAGGCGTAAAAGAGAAAGAGGAACAAGAGGAAGAAGAAGGAGAAGAAGGAGAAGAAGAAGAAGAAGAAGAAGAAGAAGAAGAAGAAGAAGAGGAAGAGGAGTAAGAATAAGAAGAGGAAGAGGAAGAGGAGTAAGAAAAAGAATAAGAATAAGAAGAAGAAGAAGAGGAGGAAGACGAACAAGAAGATGAGGAGGAAGAAAAAGAAGAAGAAGAAGAGGAGGAAGAAAAAGAAGAAGACCAAGGAACGTCAAAAGTGACTGACTGCCTATCCCAACAAAATAAACATTGTTGTGCTAAACACTCATTATGCGTCCATTCAACCTATTGTTTACATTTCCGATTGTTTACACAGATTATTTGTTTACATTTCTGTCCCAACATAAACCGATGCTATTGCCTAGCTAATGAAGAAGCTATAAAAATATTGGCAATTGTGCACCAAGAAAACTAATGTACCTACCTACATAAATATTATCTTTTGCTTATATAATTTTATAGGTAATGTTATAATGTCCATAATACCCATTAGATAAAAAAAGAGGGTCTGAATCCATGTTGTCGAGGCAGTGAACGGTTTCAGTCATCGATTGACAGCCGTCGACTTTTTTTTTTTTTTGATAGAGGGAACTATAATAGCGGAGGTCTTATCGAAGAGAGGAGTAAAATTTTTAATAAGATCCATATAAAATATTGCCAAAAAGTCCTACAATAAGGAAAAAAATAAAAAAAAGTTTTTCTAGCCGCCAAAATTATAGGAGATTTCGCCCCAATCAAAAAATGTTATTACGGAAAAGTCATAAATAAAATCTGTAATCTGACGCAAATCAATCAAACAATCAAATTTAACGCAAGACAATCAAATCACACCAGCGTTTTTTCGAAAGCTACCTCTTCACAACTTCTGGGACACCCATACTCGATGGATTACGAGTTATGAAATTTTCAAGTTTCGGAGGATTAAACAATCACAACTAAAGGGGATTTAGCCAAAAGGATTTTGAGGGCCGATAGCTAGCTTCTCATCAGTTGGCCTCACAAGGCCGGGTCCACAAAGTGAGTTTAAACTCAGTTTAAGTTAACTCTCGGATTAAGCAATCTGATGGTCCCTAGCCATTGGCTCGTCCTGAACCGCAATCAACCATTGTGAGGACTTGTGCTTGTTCTTTAAAAGCAGAGAGAACCCTTGGAAACTGTCAGCTTGCTAGGCTGGGTAGTTTTAGCTGTCCTCCCTGTTTATAATCCCACAGCTAGACACTAGTCTACTCTCTGTTTAACGTCCCCTATAGCTAGACCTATGTCCTGTAGGACAAAACAGTCCCGAAAAAGTCCTGCCTTTTTTTTTCCATTTATTGTCACATAAAAGACAAATAAATTTCTGCTTGTTAGGCCTATAGAACGATGACCCTCTCTCCCCTTCCCTCCCCCCACCCACTGTACCCCAAAAAATTTTGAATGTCCTGGGGGGAAAGAGAGGGAGAGAGAGATCAGCGTTTTTTCGAAGGCTACCTCTTCACAACTTCTGGGACACCCATACTCGATGGATTACGAGTTAAGAAATTTTCAAGTTGCGGAGGATTAAAAAATCACAACTAAAGGGGATTTAGCCAAAAGGATTTGGAGGGCCGATAGCTAGCTTCTCATCAGTTGGCCTCGCAAGGCCAACGGCCTCACAAGGCCGGGTCCACAAAGTGAGTTTAAACTCAGTTTAAGTTTAACTCTCGGATTAAAAGCAATCTGATGGTCTCTAGCCATATTTAATTGGCTCATCCTGAACCGCAATCAACCATTGTGAGGACTTATGCTTGTTCTTTAAAAGCAGAGAGAACCCTTTGAAAACTGCCAGCTTGCTAGGCTGGGTAGTTTTAGCTGTTCTCCCTGTTTATAATCCCACAGCTAGACACTAGTCTACTCTTTCTTTAACGTCCCCTAGCTAGACCTATGTCCTGTATATAGGACAAAACAGTCCCGAAAAAGTCCTGCCTTTTTTTTCCATTTATTGTCACATAAAAGACAAATAAATTTCTGCTTGTTAGGCCTATAGGTCGATGACCCTCTCTCCCCTTCCCTCCCCCCACCCACTGTACCCCAAAAAATTTTGAATGTCCTGGGGGGAAAGAGAGGGAGAGAGAGAAAAAGAGGAAGGGGAAGATAGAGGGAGACACAGAGAGAGAGAGAGAGAGAGAGAGAGAGAGAGAGAGAGAGAGAGAGAGAGAGAGAGAGAGAGAGAGAGAGATAAAAATAATATTACCGTTAAATCGTTCGCAATGAACTCTTAAATGGGGAATTCAAGTCGCTATCGGATCACTTTAGCAGGGCTGAAAACAGTGAGGTGGACAAGAGGACCACAATAAAGAGACCGGAACGTTTCCAAGAATGCAGACCTGTATGTCGCGTTGCGTCGTATTTTCTTTCGAACAGATATCAGTAAAACTTATACTTTGTCTATGTCTATTAGGATCGTTATACCTACCTGTCGTACAAAAACAAAGTAAGAATCCTTCTCGGTCATCGGCCCTGATTTCTGAGTCAATTGTTTGCATTTTAGATCCGGATTCCCTGTTACCGGCAATCTCAAATCTACTTATCTACCAATTTAGGTGTAGTCAGCTGTAGTGGCTTTTGAGCTGTAGTGGCTTTTGAGCTGTAGTGGCTTTTGAGCTGTAGTGGCTTTTGAGCTGTAGTGGCTTTTGAATTTTCAGGAGAATATCAGGCGGAAACTATGCCATTGAGTCAGTCACTCTGCATCAGTTTCATGAAAAGTCAAAACAGGACACCCTGAAATGTGATGACAGCTTGCAAAACATTAAATTATTAATGTATCTGTTACCGGCAATCTCATATCTACTTATCTATCAATTTAGGTGTAGTCAGCTCAGCTGTAGTGGCTTTTGAATTTTCAGGAGAATATCAGACGGAAACTATGCCATTGAGTCAGTCACTCTGCATCAGTTTCATGAAAAGTCAAAATATTTTGCAAACTAAGTACGTAATTCATGCAAATAAAGAAGTGTTTGCCGATTAACGTCAGAATTTTCATAAATTTCAAGTAGTTGATGGTCAATGGCGGTGTTTGCTTGTTTGTGTGTTGAGCACCGTAATTATTATGATACATGGGTAGGTACACTGTACACATTAGAGATAGGTATTACATATTTATGTAAAGATTGAGTTACTCTACTCTTTATATAAATACTTTTCTGTGGACTACTCAGTCAATGAGTCAGTTCCTCTCCAACTCAATATAGGTATTAGGAGTTAGACTCACTGACCGAGTAGTTCTTTTTCACAACTCACTCAATCATACACATCTCTGATCAACATAATATTTGTGTCGCTTAATGACCATGCTCTTTGGAAGGAAGTCTTTTTCGTCTTCTCCAAAAGATATACCTATAAAGTGTGACAGTTTCCAAATTATGTATCGACCTTTTGCAAACACCCTATATCCAGATTGCACCAATGCAATGGATCTCACTTGCATTTTGTCTTTTACGATCAAGAATAATAATATCTCACATTGTAATAATCTCTTGTCTTGGTCTAATTATATTTTTAAATTTTCTCATTTTTCTCCTCTCTTTCTCTTCTCACTCTATCCCCTTTTCCCCTCCCTCTCTCTACCAATCCTATATCTTGTACTCTTTTTATCTGGCCCTTTCTAGCTCACACTCTTTCTCTCTCTCTCTCTCTCTCTCTCTCTCTCTCCCTCCATGCACTCATTTTGATTTCAGTGAATCCTTGGGTTTGTTGCGTCCCACTTTTCATCTTAAATTTTGTGATGTCCTCCCCCCACCCCCTCTCACTCTCTTGATATTCTGCTCACTCCATCAACAGGGAGTTTTGCAGTAAGGACCCAACAATTCGAACCAATTTTTTTCAAAGGAAAGAGGGAGCTCTAAGTGCCGAGGTCTTATCGTCCCGAAATCGAAAAGAGAAGGAAGATATTATCGGAGAAAGCCAGCCGTTCCGAGAACGAACCTAATGTGAAGTTGTGTTATTCAATGACAAGATATGGAGGATATCTTAACCACTAGTCCTTGAATAACAACCACCAAAGGCAAGATTCAGCCTTGTCCCATGTTTTTCTGCATTCCAGCCGAGGGTCTACCTACACCGCCAAGGCAGATTATGCCTTTTTTTTGGTGAGAACAATGTGAAATGTAAGAGAGTATTTTTGGCTTTTGTTGTTCCTCATGAACGCCATTTTTCTAAGCTGCTAAAAACTATAAAATCTCATTTTACGGGTTTTTGATTTTTCTTCACTCCCCCCTTTTTTTTCACCCCATCTCTCTCTCTCTCTCTCTCTTTCTTCTCCTCCTCCTCTTTCTTTTTCTTTTTCATCTTCCTCTCCTCCTCTTTCTCTCCCTTCCTCTCTCCGACTCCTTCTCCTCACCTCGCTCTCTCACTCTCTCTGTTTCTCCTCTCCTTTTCTTTCTCTCCTTTTCTTTTTGTTTGTCTTCTTCTCCTCCTTTTCTCTCTCTCTCTCTCACCTCCTTTCTTTTGTTTTTCTCACAGTTTTTAAATCCACTCTGTCCTTGTCTGATGTGGTTCGTGGGAGTTACTTATGGGGGAAAAAACTTTTATGTTGTGATTTGAATCTTGCCCCAAATTTTACTCTTTGTCTACTTAAGGAGTTTTTAAGACGTTTCTCTCCACTTTTTTCACAGTGTTTTAGCTAAATTCTCTTTAGGGATGAGCTATTTCCCTTTTTCTCTCGACTGTTTAATGGAATTTGACGAAATGTTTCAGAAGAAATCTCTTACGAAAAGGTTATTGTAAGCTTCTATAGAAGAGCCTACTATACTCACCGGAAACATTAATTTGTCTCCCAAAAGTTGCGCAACTGTTGCGAAATGAGTGTTTTGAATGTTGAACAACTTTCAAGATAAAATCTACATAATTATTACAGAGAGAGGGAAGGGAAAAGGGGGAAGAAAGAGAGGAGAAAAATAAGATAATATATTAAACAGTGTCTTAGTTTTTGTTATCGTCATGTCTGTTAACCTCTTTCAAGTCCTGACACAAAGAATTGAACCCGCACCCTCCTGATTACCAGACGAGTGTCTACCGCTACCTACACCACGAGGAATCTGGGGAAATCTGAAAATTATCTTGAAAATCCTACCACAAACACTTGGAATATCCAACAAACCAACACCATACCTTTCAGAAATGACCTTGTAGAAAAGAGGGAAAAAATCAAAGATTTCAGAAATGAGCCCCTGGTGAACTCTGAGGCAAAAACCATAACCTGTGACAACACAGGAGGCACTCCCGGCTTCAGAAGATGGCGAAGGATGCAAAGGTCCTCAAAGGGTTAAATCTGTTTTTACTGTCACAAAAGAGACACAAGATTAATGATGGACTCTAGTGACAGGAGACAAAAAAAACATTGAAATTGAAAATGTATTATTTCTAGGGAACATCTGGCTGGAGCTGAAAATTTTCAGCTAATAAGTTGTCAGAGGAAGGAGGGAAGGGAAAAGGGGAAAGAAAGAGAGGAGAAAAATAAGATAATATATTAAACAGTGTCTTAGTTTTTGTTATCGTCATGTCTGTTAACCCCTTACTAGTCCTGACACAAAGAATTGAACCTGCACCCTCCTGATTACCAGACGAGTGTCTACCGCTACCTACACCACGAGGAATCCGGGGAAATCTGAAAATTACCTTGAAAATCCTACCACAAACACTTGGAATATCCAACAAACCGATAACATACCTTTCAGAAATGACCTTGTAGAAAAGAGGGGAAAAAAATCAAAGCTTTCAGAAATGATCCCCTGGTGAACTCTGAGGCAAAAACCATAACCTGTGACAACGCAGGAGGCACCCGCGGCTTCAGAAGATGGCGAAGGACGCAAAGGTCCTCAAAGGGTTAAATCTCTGTTTTTGCTGTCACAAAAGAGACACAAGATTAATGATGGACTCTAGTGACAGGAGACAAAAAATCAAAGATTTCAGAAATGAGCCCCTGGTGAACTCTGAGGCAAAAACCATAACCTGTGACAACGCAGGAGGCACCCCCGGCTTCAGAAGATGGCGAAGGATGCAAAGGTCCTCAAAGGGTTAAATCTCTGTTTTTGCTGTCACAAAAGAGACACAAGATTAATGATGGACTCTAGTGACAGGAGACAAAAAAGAAAAAAACATTGAAATTGAAAATGTATTATTTCTAGGGAACATCTGGCTGGAGCTGAAAATTTTCAGCTAATAAGTTGTCAGAGGAAGGGGGAGCGTTTGGAAAATTGTACAAAAAATCCCCTTTTCTATTCTCATTTTGTTCCCAAGTTCTCAGAAAAAAATCCCCCTCCTTACAGGGCAGCGGGTTTTTGCCTTTCCTAGTTCCCAGAAAAAAAATCCCACTCCTTACCGATTTCTCGGAAAAATGCCCCCTCTTTACCCTGTTCTAGTTCCAGTTCTCGGGAAAATCCCTCCTTATCCCCCTCCTTACAGGGCAGCGGGTTTTTTCCTTTCCTAGTTCCCAGAAAAAAAAATCCCACTCCTTACCGATTTCTCGGAAAAATGCCCCCTCTTTACCCTGTTCTAGTTCCAGTTCTCGGGAAAATCCCTCCTTCCTTGTCTTTCCCCAATTCTCAGAAAAAAGTCCGCCTTTTGGGGATTTTCCAGATGGTCAGAATTCCAATAATATGGTCACACATGATGTACCTACTTAGGATGTCCCTGAAGCTGATACATCTTTATGTCTCTACCGAATTGGGCGGTATAGAGAAGAGAGAAAGAGAGAGGCGAGTAAAAGAAGAAAAGACCGAAAGGGAGCAGAGGATCTCAAAAGTAAGAATAGTTAGGCACAAGATTTGACCCATACCTACACATGTACATGCAAACTTACATATAGAAGCAGACATCATCTCGAGTGAAATAAAAGCATGTAAAAACAACAACAGAAAGGCAAACAAAATAGAAAAAGAAGAAATTCGACACTCTTAACTCTTTGCGGAGCAAGAACCACACCAAAATGCTTCTTTTGATGTACATTATTTAGTTTATGTACATTGAGTAATGTTTTTTAAAAAAATGTACCTTGTGCATACAGAGCACGAAATGCCAGGAAGGCCCGTGCAGCAAGGGTCCCATTAGAAGTGGTCCCTCTGGGGACCACCGTGCCGGAAAGGACAAAAAAAGAAAAATATGTCGTGCCGCAAGGGGGTCACTTCAGGTGGTCCCTAGGGGGACCACCGTGCCGCAAAGAGTTAAAGTTGTTCCAAAAAATATCCAGAAGAAGAAGAAAAAGAAGAAGAACATCAATTCAAGAGGCAAAAGTGAACGTCAGAAATCGAGAGTTGTTCCAAAAAATATCCAGAAGAAGAAGAAAAAGAAGAAGAACATCAATTCAAGAGGCAAAAGTGAACGTCAGAAATCGAGAGGAGAAGAAAGAACAAAAAGGAAAATTAAAACGTAGAAAACTGTTAAAGAAAAGCTAAAAAAAGGGAGAGAAATGGGAAAATTGTTTTATAAATGGGCTGCAATTTTTTTTCTCCCTTTCTCATTCTCTCTCCTCGTTCTCTCTTCCTCCTTCTATTTCTATCTCCCTCCTTCTCTCCCTTCTCATCCTCCTCTTTCTCCTTTAACTTCTTCTCCTCTTCCTCTTTCTCCTTTAACTTCTTCTCCTCTTCCTCATCCTCTTTCTCCTTTTTCTCCCTTCCTTTGCTCTCTTTTCCAGAATTTTTTGACTTTTAAGTTTCCGGAAAATTTATGAGTGTTTCCGAATCGACCTTCCCCAATATTTACTCTCTTGAAAGTTTTTTGCTAGAAAAAAAAAGAACGCCCAGGCCCCGATTGTATCTCGAACCCGACCGGCCACCTTTTTTTTTTAAGAGGTTTGACAGAGGGAGCTGTAACTGCTATGGTCTTATCGTCCCGAAATCGAAGAGAGAAGGAAGACAGGATAGGAGAAAGCCAGCCGTTCCGAGAACGAACATTATCCCATCAGGATAAAATCCGCCCCGGGCGGGAATCGAACCCGCGGCCTAGCGCTTACAAGGCAGACGCACTACCAACTGAGCTAACTAGGCTGGCCCAGCCACCTTTGAAGTAATAAAATAGAAACACATCCTCTAACTAAATAATTATTTTTCCAAAGTGTAAGACCACTTTGGTACAAAACGTAGTAAGGGAAAATCTCTTATGATTTTAGGAAAGAATGGTTAAAAACTAAAAAGAAATTAAGGAGTGCGGTAGCGCTCGGCCCCGCCAAGTCAAGAAAAATTGACAGCTTAAAATATTGAAAATCGAGGATTGGAAAAAGAAGAAGTGAGGAAATCAGATAAAGATAATGTAAGCACCTATTGTTAATTCGTACCCAAACTCGAAATTACCACAAAAGAAGGCCAAAATAGTCCCCTAATCCTTTTGGTGCATATGGCCAAGAAGTTGACGAGCGTGGTGCTCGTCAAATTTAAGTAATAGATAGTCCCCTAATCCAAAGGAAAGAAAATCACATTAAAGTGATCACAACACAATGCCTTGTCTCCTAATAATCACATTAGAAAGAAACCTTCTAACCAGCCCTGGACTCATCAGAAGCTATGCCAATATTCTCACACTACCGAAAGCCCTTAAGATATTATAACTCTGACTATGTAGGTTAATACTACATTTCGTTATTTCTCCTCTTCTTCCTCCTTCTCCTCCTATTACTTCATCTATTCTTTCGCCTCCTCTTCCTCCTTTTTCTCCTCCGCTTTGACTCCTTCTCCTTTCACTCTTTCTCATCTTTCTCCTCGTCCTCTTTTTCTTACTCCTCCTACTTCACCTTCTTCTTCTCTTCCTCCTTCTTCTCATCGTCCTTCTTCTTCTCCTCCTTTTCTCTATGACAACATTTCAGTTAGCAATTTTTATTCGTTCCGTTCGGAGAGAAAAGGAAAAATCCTCTTAGTAATTTAATTAGAGAGGTTTTCCTGATGGCCAAACCGGCGGAAGTATTTTTGGACATATTTTTGAGAAAATTCCATCTCACAAATGGCCTTAGTTTCGTTTATTTCATGTCGCTTCTCGGTTTCGAACCACATCCCCTCGGTTATGAATCCAAAGTCTTGGCAACTACACTACTAGGATTGTCCGGTTCAAAGTATCACACTTTTTATAAGAAGGGCCAAAGGCTATTCAGGCATAGGTGTCACTGCGAAATGGCTATAGATCTTTTGTAACGAAGCATTAGGTATACTTTTTTTTTTACTCATATTACAATACAACCACACGAAGAAATAATAAAAATAACCACTCATGACATCATTAATACAACAGTGGGGATGCGGTTAAATCAACAACAGGTGCCGCACCCCAAGAGACGCTAGACCAAAATCTAGCAACATTAAATTGCAAAATTTATTATTTTGCTACAGCATTAAATCAACAACAGGTGCCGCACCCCAAAAGACGCTAGACCAAAATCTAGCAACATTAAATTGCAAAATTTATTATTTTGCTACAGCAGCAGCAGGTATACTTACGAGCACCGCTCCCAGATGACATATTGCTCAAACGGATGAACATTGAGAAGGGCCATCACTTCACCTCTCGTATTATTCGCCCAGAACGGCGTCACCACTTCTTCCTTGGCAGTAGCAGCAGGTATACTTACGAGCACCGCTCCCAGATGACATACTGCTCAAACGGATGAACATTGAGAAGGGCCATCACTTCACCTCTCGTATTATTCGCCCAGAACGGCGTCACCACTTCTTCCTTGGCAGGTCTCGAACCCGACCGGCCACCTTTGAAGTAATAAAATAGAAACACATCCTCTAACTAAATAATCATTTTTCCAAAGTGTAAGACCACTTTGGTACAAAACGTAGTAAGGGAAAATCTCTTATGATTTTAGGAAAGAATGGCTAAAAACTAAAAAGAAATTAAGGAGTGCGGTAGCGCTCTGCCCCGCCAAGTCAAGAAAAATTGACAGCTTAAAATATTGAAAATCGAGGATTGGAAAAAGAAGAAGTGAGAGGAAATCAGATAAAGATAATGTAAGCACCTATTGTTAATTCGTACCTACCCAAACTCGAAATTACCACAAAAGAAGACCAAAATAGTCCCCTAATCCTTTTGGTGCATATGACCAAGAAGTTGACGAGCGTGGTGCTCGTCAAATATAAGTAATAGATAATAGATAGTCCCCTAATCCAAAGGGAAGAAAATCACATTAAAGTGATCACAACACAATGCCTTGTCTCCTAATAATCACAATAGAAAGAAACCCTCTAACCAGCCCTGGACCTATCAGAAGCTATGCCAATATTCTCATACTACTGAAAGCCCTTAAGATATTATAACTCTGACTATGTAGGTTAATACTACATTTCGTTATTTCTCCTCTTCCTCCTCCTTCTTCTCCTCCTTCTCCTCCTATTACTTCATCTATTCTTTCGCCTCCTCTTCCTCCTTTTTCTCCTCCGCTTTGACTCCTTCTCCTTTCACTCTTTCTCATCCTTCTCCTCGTCCTCTTTTTCTTACTCCTCCTACTTCACCTTCTTCTTCTCTTTCTCCTTCTTCTCCTCGTCCTTCTCCTCCTCCTTTTCTCTATGACAACATTTCCGTTAGCAATTTTTATTCGTTCGGAGAGAAAAAAGGAAAAATCCTCTTAGTAATTTAATTAGAGAGGTTTTCCTGATGGCCAAACCGGCGGAAGTATTTTTGGACATATTTTTGAGAAACATAGAAAGTAAAAAAGACATTGCCAGCCTAGTTAGCTTAGTTGGTAGTGTCTGCCTTGTAAGCGCTAGGCCGCGGGTTCGATTCCCGCCCGTCTTCTTTTTCCTCTTCTTCCTCATCTTTTTCTTCGTCATCTCCGCCTTCAAAAAGGAAACAAAATGAGTAATAATTCAGAATATGAAACGTTATTATAAGTGAGGAACTGAAAAAAAGAGAGACAATTTGACAATGTCTGTAAAAACAAAGATGATAAATTGATGCGTTTTGAGGAGGGGAAATTAGAGACGACTCAAAAACGGCCTATCATGGGATAGCGAAGGTCTCATTGCAATTTTGACGAAAAAGGAGGAGGAAGAAGAGGAAGACGACGAAGAATAAGGAAGAAGAAGGAAAAAAAAGACATTTTTTTGTGGTCTGGTTGGCCGTAGAAGCTCAAACAAGCTGTGAGTACCAGCTACCTCCTTGTGGCCTATGACTTTGTTTAGAACTTTAGACTGCGGGAATAAAGCGACTTTCAGTCTCATTCTGGCAGTATAAACAAGGTATATTCTATTCTTTTCTATAAACAATGTATATTCTATATTCTATTCTATAAACAAGGTATATTCTATTCTATTCTATTCCTTCCTTCCTAATTATAAGTATACCTAATTACCTACTGGTACTTTGTGTCTGTTTTTATGTCATCCCAAGAAGAAGAAGAAGAAGAAGAAGAAGAAGAAGAAGAAGAAGAAGAAGAACCTGTAGTCACATCTCAAAATTAAACTGCAAATAAAAAGTCTCAAAACCTTATCAACCTGTTTGAAAAAATTAATAATAAATTAATTTAATAAAAAAAATAACTGCAAAAAATAGTCTACTGGCCACTTTACTGTCAAGGTCAACGGAATGGTACAATAAAAAATGACATAAAAATAATTACCGTTAAATCGTTCGCAATGAACTCTAAATGGGGAATTCAAGTCGCTATCGGATCACTTTAGCAGGGCTGAAAATAGTGAGGTGGACAAGAGGACCACAATAAAGAGACCTGAACGTTTCCAAGAATGCAGGCCTGTATGTCGCGTTGCGTCGTATTTTCTTTCGAACAGATATCAGTAAAACTTATACGTTTGTCTATGTCTATTAGGATCGTTATACCTGTCGTACAAAAACAAAGTAAGAATCCTTCTCGGTCATCGGCCCTGATTTCTGAGTCAATTGTTTGCATTTTAGATCCGGATTCATCATACAAAAACAAGGAATCCTTCTCGGTCATCGGCCCTGATTTCTGAGTCAATTGTTTGCATTTTAGATCCGGATTCAAGCGAATAAGTTGTTAGACCTGTTAGCTGATAATGATTACCTGCAAAGTTAGTGGCTGGTTGTCTGCTAAGTTACCGGCATTAGGTTTATCTGTTGGAGACAATTTTTGCTTCTCGGTTTTGCATTGTGATCTGGTCAATAATTTTCACTTTCCTTTTTATTGCTAATTTTAAAGAGGTCTGATGTTAATGTCTAACTAAGAACGTCTTAGTCCACAAGGGTTTTACCCTCCATTCGGCAACAAACTACTCGCCTCCTTACATTAATCTCACCCAGTCTGAATGGGGTTGGGGAAAGCCAACAGCATGCGATTGCCCTGTTGGTCACCCATCTGCATTCCATTACCAATCACACGCAACGTTGCTTAACTTCAGTGATCCATTTAAAACTGAAATCTTATTGCTATGACCGCTGCGCTGGCTGACCCACGAGTTTAGGTCACTGGACAAAGTTGGCTGGGAACTTGTCAACGAAATCAGTCGAAAGAAGAAGAAGAAGTAGAAAAAGGAGAGGAGAAGAAGAAATAATAAACAAGGGGCTAGATTGCCAGGAAAAAAATGAGAACAAGTTGAAATAAGGAAGAAAAGAAGGATGAGATGGAAGGGGACAAGAGGAAAGAAGAAGAGAGGAAACGGCGAAAGGAGGGGGAGGAGATTTTGAGGAAAAGAAGATGGGATGTAGGAAAAGGGGGAAAGAAGAAACAAGGATATGTTAAAAGGAGGAGGGAAAGAGATATTTTTCATATAATTTTGGAAACGCACTCTAGAGACACGTGGCTTGAGCTGATAGTGGTGGGTAGAAATGTGTAAACAATAAACAATAGTGGTAGGATGGAGAAGCTCCTTTCCACCCAACTAAAAATAGAACATGCTTTACAGATATTTCGACTTTCTTCTAGGGACATGGATAAGGTTCGTTCTCGGAACGGCTGGCTTTCTCCTATCCTTCCTTCTCTCTTCGCTTTCGAGACAATAAGACCATGGCAGTTACAGTTCCCTCTGTCAAACCTCTTAAAAAAAAAGGACTAGGGCTAAAGCACTCTAGCTAGGGTAATGCACATAGCCCTCTAGCAGCTAGACTTTACCAATGTAACTATCTTACTATCTAGGTCTCTACAACGTAGGTACTCGCATAAAGTACCAGACTGCAGACACCTTTACAATATCCATAGAAACCCTAGATATCACCTGATAACAATAACCTAGAGAGTTCCAACTGTTCTAAGGTGTGCTAAACTGTCCTGCGGTTTCATTAAATCTGCATAGGTTATCAAAATCGCACAGTCACAGTATTCGAAGCGACGGATTTTATCCTTATGGGATAATGTTCCTTCTCGGAACGGCTGGCTTTCTCCTATCCTGTCTTCCTTCTCTCTTCGATTTCGGGACGATAAGGTAAGTGGTTGGAGTCCAAGACAAGTCATAAATTCAGCGTCGTGCATTAAGCGCGGTTAATTTGATCGCAAAATATGGTAGTTATGGTACTCATGCAACGTTAAATGCGAATGGCACTTGGATGAGTGACCATCTGGGCGATCGCGTGCTGCTGGCTTTTTGCGGGCCCAATCAGGCTAGCTGAAGTTGTGAGGAGGGGGTAGTCTGTTAGTCTGTCACCGAATGGAAGGTAAACCCCCCACTAACTTTCTTCTTTTTGGCGTTTCACATCATCCAAGAAGGTTTTTACTGTCTCATCTTTGTCACGATCTCATACTGACGTGTGCCAAGTTTGATGTTTGATTTGAAATGGAGATATGTATTTAATTACACAATTAGTTCACCACCTCGGCTGTCAGTATGAAAAATAATGATGATGTATTTACTATCTACCTATTTGTGTTTTCCATTCATACTTATGGGTTGGGTGGGGTGTTCTACCCACTATGGAGTACCTAGGTATATTATAATTTCAGGTTAGAACTCCGTTTTCTTCAGACCAGTTTTTTTTTTTTTTTTTTTTTTTTTTTTTTTTTTTTAAATTTAGGTGGTACCTTGGCTGGGATTGAATGAAAATTTTTAATGAAAGCACCTATATCTTCATAATATAGCATCTATATCTGTAGATCTATCCAAGACAAGACGAGGCCCATCTTCTCGTCTGCCCAAACGTAGATGGTACCCGTAACTAACAAGACCTGCTACTAGAGCAAATGATCAATGATGCGGCGATCCAAGTTGCAGAATATTTTAAGAGGAGTATCTGACACGGTCATTGGTCAAAGCGGACACGGAAAGTGCAGAGTATCTTCATAGTTGAGATCGACTTAAACTTAAAAATAGAATACCGCATAAGGTTCGTTCTCGGAACGACTGGCTTTTTTCTATCCTGTATTCGTTCTCTCCTTCAGGACGATAAGATCTTGCCACAGTTGAGCTCTAATGCTCTAAAGTAAACAAGTGACTCGAACTTATTTACCCAAAGGGTGTTTTCGATAATATTGAGATATAGCTTGTTCCCAAAGAAGGCAAAACCGAAGGGCCTATGAATTCTCCAAAAACCGCCATAAAATAAAACTCCTTTCAACAGTTTTAATGTCGGAAAGCTATAAAAATACATTTCGAATTTATTTCCACCGTCGATGTCGCTATCCATAAAAAAGAAAATTTCGCACCAAATTTGGGAAATTTAATAAAAAATTATGTGAAATCCAATAATAATAAAAAGGAGCTCCTCATTGGAATAAAAAATTTGCCTCTTTTTTTTTAAGGTTTGACTGTTTGTAACGAAATTAACAAAAGAAGAGGCAGAGGGATTTTAAGGGTAGGTAGAGGTATAATTTGGGAAGAATTTTCATTAAAAAGCCATAAAAAAAGGGAAACTTTTAATACAGGGAAAAATGTCGATCTGTTTTCGTAGGCACAAGGCCGCTGGTTTTTCTCCTGTAAAACCCAATTTTCGAGAAATGCGATGAAAATTCCGAGAGTATTCTATACTTTCTACTTGTCTACAGGGTGTCTTTTACTTATGTATACAGGGTGGTCAAAAAGCAGGGACACGACAGGGTGAATCAAGTGCTACATATTTGTAAGACCAAGGTCAAACGAGTTAAATTTCTCAACCTATAGGGTGTAGGGTGTTTATCGAAATTGGCGACCAAAATCATGAAAAAGAATAAGGCTGTGGTTCCATTACGACCACTTTTAGCCTTGGAAAGATATCTTTTTCTATGTGATACATGCACATGCATTACTAGAAAAAGCTTCTACGTTTAATTCGTTCGAAATCTGATCGAATGTAACCGCGGCCTAACTCACATGGCAACATGGCATTCATATTTATCTCGGTGGTGTAGTGGTCAAGGCGCTCGCCTGGTAAACAGGAGTGCGTGGGTTCAATCCCAGCCGAGGTATGGAATTTTATCCGAATGAGTAGAAAAGAAGAAGAAGAAGAAGGAGGAGGAGGAGGAGAAGAAGAAGAAGAAGAAGGAGAAGAAAAAAAAAGAAGAATAAGGAGGAGGAGAAGAAGAAGAAGAAGAAGAAGAAGAAGAAGAAGAAGAAGAAGGCAGATGGTTAGAAGATGAAGG
Organism: Diaphorina citri; assembly: GCF_000475195.1. NCBI lineage: Eukaryota > Metazoa > Arthropoda > Insecta > Hemiptera > Psyllidae > Diaphorina > Diaphorina citri. The sequence goes on from NW_007378454.1 coordinate 96,109, forward strand.
AGAGAGAGAGAAGGAAAACAAGGGGCAAAAGAACACAATCAATAAGAAGTTAAGAAGTTACCATTTTTGATAAATTCAATGGTGGATGTGACCAAATCACCATTTTTGACCCCACTGTCAATTCGGACCACATACGTAGATTAATGTGAAATAGAAAAAAAAATAATAATAATAATCTGATAAAAAAAAAGAAAAAAAAATAATAATCTGATAAAAAAAGAAAAAAATAATAATCTGATAAACAAAACATATCAAAATCCATGGCATCTCGAATCGTCAGACCTCGTATATCAAAATCCATGGCATCTCGAATCGTCAGACTCTTGACCACTACGCCACCTGCCTCGGTGGCGTAGTGGTCAAGACGCTCGCCTGGTAATCAGGAGGGCGTGGGTTCGTAGTAATAATAATTGTTACAATTGGTTTTGTGGTTGGCCAAAAAATAAATTACAATAATTTTATTGTATAAATTAAATAAATTACAATTAACAGTTTTGTTATTTTTTTCATTATTTTTTCTCTTTTTTTTGTATATGTTTTAATGTTGCCTCGGTGGCGTAGTGGTCAAGACGCTCGCCTGGTAATCAGGAGGGCGTGGGTTCGATCCCAGCCGAGGTATGGAATTTTATCCTCATTTATTTGAGAGTTTGACCACATAATAATAGAGCTCTAAGGGTTAGGTGGTAGAGAACGCCTAAGGCGTTAACCTCGCCTAGTGGTTACCTTCCACTCAAGAGTCTATTATTATTATTAATAATACCTAGTACACAACAAACTCCAAGTCATGGCTTATTCACCGAACGATAGTAAGTTCTACGTTTTAACTCAACAGTTTCGACACTTTTGCATTTGGTTTAGATGTTTGTTGCCAGCCTAGTTAGCTTAGTTGGTAGTGCGTCTGCCTTGTAAGCGCTAGGCCGCGGGTTCGATTCCCGCCCGGGGCGGATTTTATCCTGATGGGATAATGTTCGTTCTCGGAACGGCTGGCTTTCTCCTATCCTGTCTTCCTTCTCTCTCCGATTTCGGGACGATAAGACCCTAGAGTTACAGTTCCCTCTGTCAAACCTCTTAAAAAAAAAAAAAAAAAAAAAAAAAAAAAAAAAAAAAAAAAAAAACAAAAAAACAAAACTCTTTTTCTTTACTAAATTTTTCGCTGTCACAGTCCAACCAAATTTTGTTTCGCAAATTTTCTTTGGCAGTTAGTTGCTCTCTAACTTTTTACGGTACTTTTTACTCCAATTATTTTTTTACTTAAATTACTTTCCGCTTATTTTTTTCCAAACTAAAATTTTTCTTTCATTTAATTTTTCGTTGGTAGTTTCGAGCAGCTGTGCATCAACTACGCCAACGAACACCTGCAGTACTACTTCAACCAGCACGTGTTTCAATACGAACAGGAAGAATACAACAAGGAGGGTATTCGTTGGCGCCATATTGAATTCTCGGACAATACGCTGTGTCTGCAGCTGGTCGAGGGGAAACCCAATGGTCTCCTGTGTGTTCTGGATGATCAAGCCAAGTAAGTTTTGAATAGAATAGAATAGAATAGAATAAGGAGGGAATTCGTTGGCGCCATATTGAATTCTCGGACAATACGCTGTGTCTGCAGCTGGTCGAGGGGAAACCCAATGGTCTCCTGTGTGTTCTGGATGATCAAGCCAAGTAAGCTCCAGTTTTTCTGGAGAAGAAGGAGGAGGAGACGAAGAAGAAAAAGAAGAAGAAGAATAAGAAGAAGAAGAAGGAGGAGGAGAAGGAGAAGAAGAAGAAGAAGAAGAAGAAGAAGAAGAGGAAAAGAAGAAGGAGGAGGAGGAGAAGAAGGAGAAGAAGAAGAGGAAAAGAAGAAGGAGGAGGAGGAGGAGATATATTTTTGGCAAGGGTCCCAACAACCCCAATTGATAATGCATTTTGACTATTTTGTATTAGCATCAGTGCAATAGGTATTGGAAATTAGCTATCGAAAATGGTCAGCCAAGAGTCAAATACGGGTAAAGGTCTAACTGCTAAGAAGAGGAAGACGACGAAGAATAAGGAAGAAGGAGGAGGAGGAGGAGGAGACGAAGAAGAAGAAAAAGAATAAGGAAGAAGAAGGAGGAGGAGACGAAGAAGAAAAAGAAGAAGGAGGAGAAGGAGAAGAAGAAGATGAAAAGAAGAAGGAGGAGGAGATATATTTTTGGCAAGGGTCCCAACAACCCCAATTGATAATGCATTTTGACTATTTTGTAAGCATCAGTGCAATAGGTATTGGAAATTAGCTATCGAAAATGGTCAGCCAAGAGTCAAATACGGGTAAAGGTCGAGAACACACTACCAGTCAGTTTTAGTCTAACTGCTAAAAATATTTTTAAATCTGCTGAAAAGCCACACACATTCCTGAATTCCTGACATTTGCGAAAAATGTTCCCCCAAAAAATAAACGCAAGCGCAAAACCATGTGAAAATTCAAATGAATTAATTCGGGTTCAGTTAACATGAGATATTTTCTATAAATAAAACCAAAACTCCTCTCTTCTGTTCCTCCAATTCCACCAATTTGAATCCCAAATAGAGAGAGAGAGAAAGAGAGAGAGTGGGAGGGAGAGGGAGAGAGAGAGTGGGAGGGAGAGGGAGAGAAGAAAGAGAGGGAGAGGGAAGGAGGGAGGGAGAGAGAGAGCAAGCTGTGGAACTGGAAATTCATATTATTGGGGGCAATCTCCGTTTTGCAACATCAGTAGATATCTGTGTAGCAGTACCTCTGTTCCTCCAATTCCACCAATTTGAATCCCAAAGAGAGAGAGAGAGAGAGAGTGAGTGAGAGAGAGAGAGTGGGAGGGAGAGAGAGAGAAGAAAGAGAGGGAGAGGGAAGGAGGGAGGGAGAGAGAGCAAGCTGTGGAACTGGAAATTCATATTATTGGGGGCAATCTCCGTTTTGCAACATCAGTAGATATCTGTGTTCTGTGTAGCAGTACCTACATAAATTAATAGAATAGAATATACATTTTTATTTAATACTAATGCCGGTAATAGCTACTGTCGGTATAGAGAGATAGGTAGTAGGTATAATACAGCGATACATAATAATATGTATTAGGTACATAAAATAATATTTTAACTTTCCACAGAGGCAGAAATATAATTTTCAACTTTCTCCCTGATAAAATTCCAAGTTTGATATTAGCAGTACCTATACATAAATTAATAGAATAGAATATACATTTTTATTTAATACTAATGCCGCTGTAATAGCTACTCTCGGTATAGAGAGATAGGTAGTAGGTATAATACAGCGATACATATGTAGATACGTAAAATAATATTTTAACTTTCCACAGAGGCAGAAATATAATTTTCAACTTTCTCCCTTATAAAATTCCAAGTTTGATATTTTCAGATAGACTTTGAGAAGTGGTGAAAATTTCCATAACTTTCTCCCGTAATTTATTTAATTCCATTTTATCCGCCAGAATTTTTACTTTTCTTGTTTGATATTTTCAGGTAGACTTTGAGAAGTGGTGAAAATTTCCATAACTTTCTCCCGTAATTTATTTAATTTCATTTTATCCACCAGAATTTTTACTTTTCTTCCCTCCTCTCAAAAATTAATCTAATACCCACTTTGTGTCTGAGGCCTGTGGGGCGATAAATTTTCAAGGAGGTGAAAAACAGGCAAATTGACTTCTTCTTTTTTTAGCTCTGAAAGTGAGGTTGAATAGCACAAAGTTTTAAAGACTTACAGTTTGCATTTGATCCAATAGAAAGGCTTTGGTTACTTTTTTTAGCTCTGAAAGTGAGGTTGAATAGCACAAAGCTTTAAAGACTTACAGTTTGCATTTGATCCAATAGAAAGGCTTTGGTTACTCATGGACTTATTTATAAACTGTACCTATACCTATTATAGGTACATAAGGAACATTGCTTTTCTGTACAACTGTTCTATACTTAACTTTGTATAGGTAGTCATCGGACTCCTTTGTAAAAAATCTAGGTTACCACAAGGAGGCTTGATAGGTCCTCATAAATCTATTTTGTTTTCCTCTTAGATTGCATCCACCACCACCGCCTCCTCATCTTCCACACTCTTCTACTCCACCTCTTCTCGTTCTACTTCCCTTCTCTTCCTCTCTTCTTACTCATTCTCCTCCCTCTTCCAGCTCTAAAACCTCTCCGGAACATAAATAATCAAATTATCAGATTTTACCTCTTCTCGTTCTTCTTTCCTTCCTCCCCTTCTCTTCCTCTCTTCTTACTCATTCTCCTCCCTCTTCCAGCTCTAAAACCTCTCCGGAACATAAATAATCAAATTATCAGATTTCTCTTCCGCTCTGTCGCGGCATGTGTGAAGCTTTTCTAATATTTCTGAAATGGAGAAAAGGAAAAATAAGAACGTGGTGAAGAAGAAGAAGAAGAAGAAGAAGAAGAAGAAGAAGAAGAAGAAGGGCTAAATAGGAAGAGAAAGTAAGTAAACAAAGAGGAGGGGGATGAGAGTAGGGAAGTAACAACGAGAAAAATAAGACGGAGAGAGAAAGAAAAGCAGTCGAAAGAAGAAGAAGAAGAAATAAGAAATAAGGGGCTAGATTGCCAGGAAAAAAATGAGAAGGAGTTGAAAGAAGGAAGAAAAGAAGATGAGATGGTAGGGGAAAAGGGGAAAGAAGAAGAGAGGAAAGGGCGAAAGGAGGGGGAGGAGATAATGAGGCAAAGAAGATGGGATGTAGGAAAAGGGGGAAAGAAGAAACAAGGATATGTTAAAAGGAGGAGGGAAAGAGGTATTTTTCACATAATTTTGGAAACGCACTCTAGAGACACGTGGCTTGAGCTGATAGTGGTGGGTAGAAATGTGTAAACAATAAACAATAGTGGTAGGAAGAGGAAGAAATAAACGGAGAGAGAAAATAAAAGTTTTAGGATGATAGAGAGAAAATGAGGGAGGGAGGAAGAGAGAGATCGATGGGAACAGTTTAAGAATTAATAGACTGTTAGCAAGATTTTGAAGAAAAAAATGGAGATTTTGGGGTAGAATCAGGGGATAAAGAAGAGGGGAGGAAACAGGGGGGATAATAAATACAAGAGAAGAAAGAGGGGAGAGAAAAGAAGAAATTGGAGAAGAGAGGAAAAAGTTAGAAGAAAAGAAGACCGAGGAGAAGGGAAGAGAGGAAAAGATTAGAGGGGAGAAGAAGAAAAGAAGGGAAGAGAAAAGAACAAAAGAGAGGTGAAGAGAGAGAAGGATGGGACAAAAAGAAGAGAAGAAGGGAAAAACCCCAAAGAAAAGAGAAAGAAAGGGAACAGAGAAGAAGAGAGAGAAAAGGGGTGGAAAATATGGAGGGAGAGAAGTTAAGGCTAAATGATTTTTCGTAGAGTTAGATTGAGTGGTAAATGGGAGGGGGAAGGTCCGGGTTCGACTTGAATAATGGTTAGGTTATTTTTTTCGAACGAAATCATTAGGGGCCTATTCTTTTAATCCTCTATCCCCCTCTTTTTCTCATTCTTTTTCCCCTCCCCTCCCTCTCTCTCCTTTCCCCTCCTCCCCCATTACATCCTTTCCTCCTTCTATTATCTTTTTCTCATCTTCTCCTTCTCCTCCTTTCCTCTTATTTTCCCTCCCCTCCTTTTATGCTTCTATGTCCCCTCCTCTCCCTTTCTCCTCTTGTACCTTCCCTCTCCTCGTCTGCTCTCCCACCTCTTCATCTCCCCTTTCTTTCCTCTCCTCCTTCTTCAACATCCCACATTCCCTCCCTTCATCTCAATTCCTCATTCTATCTCTTTTCCCGTTCCTAACATCATTTCTCCCCTCATCATAATCTCCTTTTCCCTCTCGCTTTATCATCTCAATCCTTCCCTCCCCTCTCTATTTCTTCCTTAAAAGATTTCAAATGTTAATTTCCTTATGGAAAATATTTATCTTGTCCTTACGGCCGTCATTTTCAAGAAGGTAAGCCTAAATTGTTAAGCCCCTAAACGACAAGCAGTTTTTGTGCCAGAAAGTGACTGATTGATGAATGGAAGAAAATGAAAGAAGAAGAGCTACTTTTCACATGCTTTTATTTCTTAGGTTAAATCTTGTGACACTTTTGGAGTACCTAATTTTGTTTTCCTTGAAACATAAATTTATGTACGTGCATAGGTATTATATGTATCTTGGATAAGTCCGGTCTATGAAAAAAAAAAAATAATAATAATAATAATAAAAAAATACCTGCCTATTAAAAGGAAACATTATTCCCTTTCATCTAATTCAAAAATATTGTATTACCTGTATTATAATAAAGATTATTCGGTAGTAAAGGCCTAAACACAAAAATTTGGTAGGTCATACATGGGTAAGTAGGGATATAGTTATGACATTTTTTAAGACCACCCTGTATACAAATTTAATTATTTTTAATTACGAGTCACCCTGTAGTATTGTGTTACAAAGTTTGAACTCATATATGGGAATAATGAGATTTCCAAAAACAATTTACGTCAAATGGTTTAGAAACCCACCCTTTTTCTCTTCCTATCTCTCCCTCCTTCTCCTACGCTCTCTCTCTCTCCCTTTCCTTCTCTCTCTCTCCCTTTCTTTTCTCTATCTTTCTTTTTCTGTTCCTCCTTCACTCTCTCTCTCTCTTTCCCTCCCTCTCTTTCTCTCTCTCTTACACCCTTTTGTCTTTTCTCTCTTTCTCGCCCTCTCTCTCTTACTCCCTCCCTTTCTTTCTCTCCCTCAAGTCTCCCCTCTCTCCCTCCCTTTCTCTTTCTTCCACTCTTCTGTCTTTTTCCCTTTTTCTCACCCTTCTCTTGCCCCCTATCTCTCTCTTCTTTTTTTCTTTCTCCCTCCCTCTCTCTCTCTCTCTCTCTCTCTCACTCTCTCCCATTTTCTGCATTTGTTCCAAGATGTCGGAAGGAGACGACAAGAGATTTTTTCAATTTTAATTTTCCTTCTTTTTCTCGTTTTTAAATTTTCCCAAGGGGTAACTTAAAGTTCCTTACAGAAATTTAAGTTATTTTTGAAGGTAATTAAAGTGGACGGCCGAAGAAAGTGAGAAGGGACAATGGATTCAAAGACGGAAACTTAATATTAATATAGCATCATGATTAAGGCAAGAGTCAAGACTGCATTGGCAGCACCTTTCATTCTTTTAATTTTAGTACTAGAAAGTGGATGAAAAAGAAGACTAAGAAGAGAATTTTGTCTAGGAATGGACCGACACTAATGGTCGTCTATGATGATGACGATTCTAACGTGGACCGTACTTACCGTACTTCAAAAGAATCCCTCTTTGAACAGTCCTGAACTGAACAGCAAAACAGCTCCCATTAATACTGAAAAATGTGTTGCTGAATACCGTAGCAATGTTGCTTACCTGTTGCCTCGGTATGGAATTTATGAGGACTTTAATTGTCCGATTGGAATTTAGGTTTTGAAAACTCTCAGAGTGTCTCAAGAGCTCAACACTAAACCGGATGCCAGCATCAATTAGTCACTCTCAATTAACAATAATTGTTTTTGTTTATGGCAAAATCGTCATTTAAGATGTGGGATGTAGGCAATTAAAGCTGCCAAGATAGACAAAGAACTCCTTGTCCTTAAGGGAATTAAAGGTGCTACGATAAAGGACTAATTGTAGGTAAAGGTCAGGTGTGAATATAACCAGGTTAATTTAGGTACATGTTCAGGTGTGATTCAGGTAACCATTTGGCGAAGACGATCTATGTCAACTATTGCAATTTTGAAGCAATTCATCCTATTGTCTTGAACATGATACAAATTGTGTTAGTAACCTTAGTAACAATGACTTGTTTACAACCGGGGGCACAAAGTAGAATATGTTCAGGCACAAAGTTCTAGTTCTGTTCATTTAACAGCTTGATACCAAATATTGGTACTGCTGTGTTGGTATTGATAATGGTTTTGATGGTATTGTATGTGTTGTTGATATTGGCATGAGCTCTCAGTTGATGATCTGGCAATTTTAGGAGTGGTAAATGTCGGTACAGTACCTTCAGGGTTCAATGTTGAAAAACTAATTAACTATGTAATAATAATAATAGTGCTTATTTATACTGCTCGCATAGGACTGAAAAGTCCCTTTACTCCAGCAGTAGGCTACTACTATTAACATGAGTGTGTCTCTGTATATATTGTTTCTTTATTTTTGTTTTCTTCCTCCCTTTGGAAAATCGTTTTTAGGGTGTCTTTTTTTTGACACTTATGTGTGTAGGCACAGAAAAGAAAGAAGGCAAAACTAAAGGGAGCTAGGTTGTTGATATGTTCTTCTTTTCCTTCTACTTCTTCCTCTTCTTCTTCTTCTTCTTCTTCTTCTTCTTCTTATTCTTCTCCTTCTCCTACTCCTTCTCCTACTCCTTCTCTTTCTCCTTCTCCTTCTTCTTCCTCTTCTTCTTTTTCTTCCTCTTCGTCTTCCTCTTCTTCTTCTTCCTCTTCTTCTTCTTTTTCTTCTTCTTCCTCTACTTCTTCTTTTTCTTCTTCTTCTTCCTCTTCTTCTTCTTTTTCTTCTTCCTCTTTTTCTTCTTCCTCTTCTTCTTCTTCTTTCTCTCTCTCTCTCCACATTTTCGTTGTTATCTCTTCCTCTTACTTCTCCACATATTCCAGTCTTTCCCATTCTATTCCCTTTACATTCTGTTCCTGGTTCTTATCTCTCTTCTTCCTTTCCCTTCTCTTCCTCCTCCTCCTCTGTCTTTCTTATCTTTTTCATCTTATTCTATTTCTCTCTCCCCCCCCCATCTCCTTCCTCACCCTCTTCCTTTTCGTATTCTCCTTCTGTTATCGTCTCCAAATATTGTTTCACATATTTACTTCTTTTTCTTCTCTCTTGCGATTATGTCTTCATGTTCTTCTCATCTATTTCTTCTCCTCCTCTTCTTCTTCTACCTCTTCTCCTTCTTCTTTTTCTAAGTTTTCTTCGTCAAATATTATTCCACATACTTTCTTTAGTTTCTTCCCATTATCAAATCCCAAACCTATTTTCAAGTTTCTCTCCTTCTCCCTTCTTCTTTTATTTTCAATTTTGTTCCTGATCTCCTCTTCTTCCGGCTTTCCATTTCTTCTTCTCCTTCTTCGTCTTCTTTTTCTTCTTCTTTTTGTTCTTCTTCGTCTCATTTTTAGTTTCCCTTAATTTTCCGCTGGTTTTGCTTTTTCTATTTCCTTTCTTGTTGAAGCTTTCAAGTAACAAAAGGTATACAAAGATGAAAATTTTTCTAAGAGAATGCAATTTAAATTGCTTTTCGGTAATTCGTGGTAATCGTGGATGCATGAAGCTTACCTATTTTAGCTGTACCTAGTTACCAATAGATTTCCTTGGTTCATTTTCCAAGAGACCCACAAATTTAGAGGGAAAGAGAGAGAGAGAGAGAGAGAGAGAGAGAGAGAGAGAGAGAGAGAGAGAGAGAGAGAGAGAGAGAGAACATGTGTGATCTTAAATGCATGAAGCTCACCTATTTTAGTTACCTATAGGTTTCCTTGGTTCATTTTCCAAGAGACCCACAAATTTAGAGGGAAGGAGAGAGAGAGAGAGAAAGGAACAGAAATAGAGAGAGGGAGGTAAGGGGAGAGAGAGAAAGAAGGTTAGAGAAGCGTTGTTGTTTCTTTTTTCTTTTTAATCTTTTGTTTTATCTCGATTATATTTTCTTTTCTCTCTTTTTGTAGCCAAAACTATTTATTTTTTCAGTTTTTATCAAGAAAACTCTTTTATGTTTTCCATCCACATTAATCACCACATAATAGGAACCATCCTTATCTTATTCTTTTCTCTTTCTCTTTCTCTCTCTCTCTTTCCTTCTCTATCTAACTTCCCCCTGTCTCTCTGTTCCCTTTTCTCTCTCCTTCTCTCTCTCTCTTTCCTTCTCTATCTAACTCCCCCCTGTCCCTCCTTCCCTTTTCGTCCTCCCTCCATCTCTCTCCCTCTCGTAAGTAGGTATTACATAGGACGCTTAGGTAGTGGCTAGTAGGCATTATACAATACGAACACATCTGTATAGGTACATAGATACTAGATACCTACTTGGGTGTAAAAGGTAAGCATTTCTTTATTGGCAGTAAAAAGCAGGTAAATGTAGGTGTAAACAAAGTAGAATGTCGAATCTATTCTATTCTATTCTACATTCCCCTTTTCGACTTCTTGACTCAACTTTATCATCTTCCCACACAAAATTTTGTGGAGTCACACAATAATATGTAAATTGTTTCAGGAGGAAGGTATTGATGTAAGAGTCTACTGAATAAAGCATTAATTTCAACAAAATGTTAAGTGGGAAAGGTGAGAAGTGTTAAGTGGGAAAAGTGAGAAAGGTGGGAAGTGGGTAAGTGTTTTCGGAGGTTTTTACTGATCCTCCCACGCGAAAACCTGTCTCCTTTTAAAAAAAAGGATAAAAACGCGATCTTTCATACCCTTTCTGTCTCCTCTCTTCTCTCTCTCTCTCTCTTTTCCTAATCTTCTTCATCTCTCTTCTTCTATCTTTGATGCCTCTTTTTTTAATTTTTGTCTCTCCCCTGTTTTACCCTTCTCACTTCCCCTCTATACATTTTCCTCTCTCTCTCTCCCTCCCACTGTTTCATCTTATCTCTATTCTCTTCTATTGTTCTCTCTATCCTTCCCTATAATTTTCTAGCTTTCTTTATCTCTCTCACTCCATTTCTCTATCGTTAGTTTTTTTAAGTCTCTCACTCTCTCTCTCTCTAACTTTAATGAAAATTGACACAATGACGAAGACCTCAGAGAAAGGCTGGATGATTTGATTTATGGTCATTTTCTGTTTCACACATAATAGAGAGAGAGAGAGAGAGAGAGAGAGAGAGAGAGAGATATCTTTTCACAAAAAGCCACTTTGACGTGAATGGTATTATCTTGAACGTAAGGAAATGACGAATTTATAAAATAATGTGACTAAACAGTTAACCTTTCGAGAGTTTTAAAAAAGATCCTGTTCTTTATGATAGAACAGACAGACAGACAAAGAGACAAAATAAATCTCTTTTCTTCTTCTTCTTCTTTTGCGAAGAGAAAAGGAAAGCAGGATAGAAAAAGCCAGTCGTTCGGAGATCGAACCTTGTCTGTTTAGGATAAAATCCGCGGGGATCGAAACCGCGACCTAACGCTTACAAGGCAAATGTGCTAGAAGGAAGACAGGATAGGAGAAAGCCAGTCATTCCGACAGTGAACCTTACCTGTTTACGATAAAATCCGTCCCGGGTGGGAAGCGAACCCACAACCTTAAGCTTACAAGACAGCCGCGCCATCCTCCAAGGTGACCAGGCTTTTCTCTTTCAGTGTTCTCCATGCACTCTTTCTCATCTCCTGATTCTTTCTATTCTTCTTTTAATGTTTCTCTTTAAGGTATTGTTTTTTATTCTTCTTTTCTCTCTCTTTAAGGTGTTTCCTTCTCGCATGCTAGCGTTTACTGTCTAGCATTGTTATAAGTTATAATTTATAATGCATGGTGTGTCTAAGATTCTCTTGCCAAGAGTAGGTATGCGGATAATGTTCGTTCTCGGAACGGCTGGCTTTCTCCTATCCTGTCTTCCTTTTCTCTTCGATTTCGGGACAATAAGACCATAGCAGTTACAGTTCCCTCTGTCAAACCTCTTAGAAAAAAGAGAGATCTGGGCAAGAATAAGGAGAAAGAAAATTAATAAGGAGGAGAAAAGGAGAGAAAGAGTAAGATAAGAAAAGAAGAAAAAGAGGATGAGGAGAAGAAGAAGAGGAAGAAGAAGAGGAAGAAGAAGAAGAAGAGGAAGAAGAAGAGGAAGAAGAAGAAGATGATGATAAAGAAGTAGGTAGTGGGGAAGAATGAGAAAAAGAAGAAGAGGAAGAAGCACAAGAAGGAAAAGGAACAGGCAAAAGAAAAAGAAAGACAAATAATTACCCTCTCAAGACGAAGGAAAGGAGGGAGGGATGGAAGAGAAAATATAATTATAGTTATACGATATTTTTCTTTATTTTTGTTCGTTCTCCATTTTTAATTGGGGTCAATTCTGAGAGCTGTGCTTTTATGATTGCCCCAATATTGAGTTTCGTCTTTTGACAGCAGACAAAATTTAGAGTTATGAGCGAAAGAGAGTGGGTAGAGAGATAACGATTGAGGAAATAGGAGGAGGAAAGGAATAAAGAAGAGGCGTAGGAGAAGAACGAAGAGAAAAAGGGAATGAGAGATAACGACTGTGGAAAGAGGAGGAGTGAAAAGAAGATGGAGGAGGAGGAGGAGGATAAAGAAGAGTAGGAGATAGGAGATGAAGGGATAAGATAATTATTATAGAAGAAAAATGAGGAGTTGCGAAGGACTTGTAGGAGGAGAGTAGGGTCAGAGGAGGAGGACGAAGGGAAAAAAGGGGGAAGAGATATAACGACTGTGGAAAGAGGAGGAGTGAAAATAAGATGGAGGAGAAGGAAAGGAATAAAGAAGAGGCGTAGGAGAAGAATGAAGAGAAAAAGGGAAAGAGAGATAACGACTGTGGAAAGAAGAGGAGTGAAAAGAAGATGGAGGAGAAGGAGGAAAGGAATAAAGAAGAGGCGTAGGAGAAGAACGAAGAGAAAAAGGGAAAGAGAGATAACGACAGTGGAAAGAAGAGGAGTGAAAAGAAGATGGAGGAGAAGGAGGAAAGGAATAAAGAAGAGGCGTAGGAGAAGAACGAAGAGAAAAAGGGAAAGAGAGATAACGACAGTGGAAAGAGGAGGAGTGAAAAGAAGATGGAGGAGGAGGAGGAAAGGAATAAAGAAGAGGCGTAGGAGAAGAACGAAGAGAAAAAGGGAAAGAGAGATAACGACAGTGGAAAGACTGTGACAAGTAGGTAGGTAGGAAGAGAAGATGAAGAAGTAGAAGAAGAGGAATAAGAACAAGAAGGAGGGGGAGAAAGAACTTGAAAAAGAGTAGGAGGAGGGAAGGAAGAGGAGGAGAAAAAGAATGAGGACGAAAGAGGGGTCATGGAAATAATAATTTTATTTTTACTTTTTGTTCTAATTATTGACGACATTGATCTTTCATCTATTTATTTATGGATCTATGTATTTACTAATTAATATGTAAGGAAATTTGATGAATCTCTTTGCTTCGGGATAAAGGATCTTCTGATAACTAGCTATTTTTAGGAATCATATCCTACTTTTGGAACAGAAAACCTGGATAGGGAATAAAGGGAGTTTGACACATCCACCAATAGACACAATATTAGTGGATGTGCCTATTTCCCATTCTACATTACAGATAGGTTATAGGACCTATAATTTTCTAAAGTTGTAAGGAACCTAATGTACCTACTGTATGGTATTTCTAAAGTTGTAGGGATCCTAATGCACTGTATGTATAGGTAGTAGGTATTGGAGTTTGTTAACTTCTTGCTTCAGTTCCATTATTATGAGGTAATTTCTCTCAAAATCGTTTATAATTTATTCTCTCTCTCTCTCTCTCTCTCTCTCTCTCTCTCTCTCTTTCTCCCTCTGTGTCTCTCTCTCTTCCTCTTACACTCTTTTCTTCCCTTTCTCTCCATCACAATCTCCTCTCTCTCTCCTTCTTTTTTTCCCTTTCGCTTGCCACTATATCTCCTCCCCTTCCTCGCTCCTCTCTCTCTCTCTCTCTCTCTCTCTCTCTCTCTCTCTCTCTCTCTCTCTCTCTCTCTCTCTCTCTCTCTCTCTTTCTCTCTCTCTTTCTCTCTCCTTCTCTCTTTCTCTCTCGCTCTCTTTTTCTTCGCCGTTCAATGGGTCTCCTTCACATCATCCATGCAAAGTTGATGCAAAGACAAACAAAAGAACTGCGGTAAAGAAACAATTGATGAAAAGAAAAAAAAAAACAACAAACTAAACAAATAAAAAAAAAAAAAAACAAAAAAAAAAAAAAAAAAAACACAATTTACATAGGAATCAATTTATGTAGCTGTTGCATTCATTTTTGTTGATTGATTTATTTCTTTATTTTTCTAATAAATTACCTCTTACTGTTGTGATTATTTATTTACTTTTACATTTTACTTACCAGCTTACCACGAAGAGGTTCCTGCGTATTTATACTTATAATAGCTACCATTTTCTACTGTTCTTAGGAACAGCTTTTTTCATCCTTCCTTGAGAATTTAACATTTTTTCTCGTCTTTAAAACAGCCCCTCTCTTCCTTTCCAGTTATTACACTCCCTCCTCCTCCTCTCCCTCCTCCTTCCTTCTCTCCCTCCCCTCCCTACCTTTTCTCTACCTATCCTCCCCCGTTCTTGTCAGAAAAAAACGCTATAAATTATACCACTCAAGTACCTACCTTCTTGCCTACCCTAAGTTTACCTTCCCACCCCCCAGGTACCTTCCCACCTACCCCAAGTTTACTTTAAACACACCCCAGGTACCTTCCTACCTACCCCAAGCTCACCTTGTTTT
>NW_007378455.1:0-51988 GCF_000475195.1 Diaphorina citri
GAAAACAGTACAGCTAGCGCTCTCTACAGGAATTTTCCGGTGACTTTAGCATTTCGTTCCCTCTAACTTTTCTTTCCAATAAGCTTCCGAAAATTTCAAAAAGTTTTCCACAGAGAACGTTCCGATGTTATTTTCTTCCCTCTTCAATATTATTTTAGATTTTTAGAAGATTTAAAAAATAAAGGCAAACCTTCATTCATATTAATCTAACCAATAAAGGCAGGTAAATATTCCCTTATCAGCAAAATATTAATCCATAACTTCCGTAATTTACAACTCCATTTTCATTGCCACAACCAAATAATTATGTGAACACTTGGATGTGAAATTTGTATGTCCGCCTGAAAACTTTCCAAGTATGCAATGTGCCGTTCACGCTCAATTTTCCACGAGAGGGTGGAAAATGTGGAAATGGAAATTGGACAAACTTGATCGCTCGTAAGGGTCAGAAGAAATCATTATTTAGCATTTACTCTTGAATCTCCAGATACCTATACAGCTACTCCAAATAATATACAAATCGTCCTACAAATCCACATTTAAGGAATAAGTAAAACCCTCAATTCATTTGAATACTTGAAGATGTCTTTGAATACGATTTCCAAATCCTTTCCTTTGGGTTACCCTTCGTTTCCCAGTTTGTCCTTTCTCTCTCTCTCTCTCTCTCTCTCTCTCCTTAGTGCAAAACAACATTACAATAAAATAAATAAAAGAGAGTGGCGAGAGGATTCCGTGGAAAGGAAGGAGAAAATATTTCTTTATTGAATTTTTATATATATAAATAAAAGAAGAAATAAACATTAAAGTTTTCAAGTACCTTTGGAGGAGAAAAAACATTTTGAGAATGTTTTGAAGAGGGAGAGGGGGGAGGGAAGGAGGGAGAGAGGAGGCTTATTGTCACCGTGGTGTATCAATTCTCTTTATCAGGTTATGCTTCATATTGGACGTCAATTGGAAAACGTCTTCTTGGCAGTGCAGCAAGAGTCCTGTAGGACACTTATTTAATCCTATAAATACGTACTTGGAGATCATCTTCGAAGTGCTCAGCGGACACTAAGGTACTTAACGAGTGGCCCTTGAGGGAAACTAGGGAAAGTTATACGATAAGGGTATAGCAGTCCATAAGTCTTATTTGGCTTCGATTGTTATTAGCGTAATCAGCTTGACCTGCTTAATACTATTTTATTATTAATATTATTACTGTGGTTGTTTACAAGCGAATGTGACAAGCATGTAGCACTTTCCTACAGTTCTTCATTAAATAACTTACTAGTGCTTCACTCTGGTAGTCAAATAAAGGATTGTAAACTTCCTAAGACATGGTTCTGACTTGGTTCTTGGCTAAGGAACCTCTGCCCGTTTCTTGAAGTTAATGTTCGGAAACACTTAAATAAAGAAAAGTCTTTATTGTCAATACTGATTGAAGTGCCTCTAATGTTTATAGGGTGCCTCAAAATAAGTTCAATAACCAGGAAATAAGAGTGAACAAACTCAGGCTTCCAAAGGGTCAAAGTCAAAAGCTGTTATAACTGTTATAAGCCTTCTTCTTTTTCTTCGCCTTTTCTCGTGTACAGACGGGGTCGGCGTTTTTCGTCAACTTCTCAATCAGCCCTGGGGTGATTGCTTTGGGCTGACATTTAGTTATGGCTACAAAAGCAGTAATAGGGTATATCGAACATTTTGAGTAATAGGAAGGAAGCTCTTAGATTTGCTTTATTTTTCTTTTTCAACAACAGTTGAAACTGAGGACATAAAAAAGGGAAGAAATTTTCAATTGTAATCATCTTATACATTGACTTCCCTGTATATTTATTTTTCACAAGAGATTGAACATTCAAACGGATTGATATAAGCATCGCCAATGATAATGGACAGTTGAGGAAGTCTTACAATGACTTCACACATTACACCACAACAAATCAATCATGTATTCTCCCAAGCTTAGGCAAAGCGCATACAGTAGGTAATATGTATGTAAAAGAAAACAAAGTAGCTACATAAATAACTACCTACCTAGTACCTACCCCTGCTTAGTATGTGGCTGCGGAGATACAAATGTATAAGAACTAAGAAATTGAAGTACATCATAGTACATAAACAGTGTGTACTATGATGTTGAAGTACATTATTAGTGGATGTGCCATATTTCTAAAATTATAACATTATTGGTGGATATGCAAAATTTCTCGAACAATAATGTACCCATATTATTGGTGGATGTGCTAAATTTCTAAAACCATAAAACATTGTTAATTCCTGAATCACATGATTTACCAATAGGTTTACCCACATAATAATTATTTTATTTAACAAAATTGTAGATGTTATTAAATTTTGTACTTAATTAGAGTTAGAACACCGAATTCGGAGATTATATTTGCCAATATAAAAGAATAATGTAAAATACATTTTAAGTAACATCCACAAGAATAAAATTAGCCGAATAAAACCGACATAACGAGTCTTTTTTACGACAGCATAACATTTTTTTCTCTCCAAATGATAGAGAGAGAGAGAGTAAAGAGGGAGGGGGAGGAAGGGAGGAGAGAGACACACGAGAGGGGGAGGGACGGAGGAGAGTGAAGAGAAAATGATAGAAGTGAAGATTTTGTAGAGGGAGAAGGAAAAAAATCATATCCACGTGCTCTGTGTGTAAAAAAGAACAAAAGACACATAAAAGGATCATAGGTTCATAAAATGATAAGGAAAGGAAGAAAATGTGATAACGGTTTAAAAGCACATAAAATATTTTCACTTCAGGGTAAAGGAGAAAAAAAGAAGAAGCAAAAAGAAAACGAAGGAGAGGAGGACGAAGATGAGGGAAGAGAGAAGGATAGGAAAGCAGGAGGAAAGGAAGATGGATAAAGAAAAGGTAGGAGAGCGAGAGTGTAAGGACGAATAAAGGGAAGGGAAAGAAAGAAGAGGATAAGGGGAGAAATAGGAGGAAGGAGAAAAGGGAAGAGAAAGAGAGGAGAAAGAGAAAAAGAGAGGAGAGTAACTCAGCATCTCGTTGCTAACGACGAAAGTGTATTGAATAGAGGAAACTTTTCATCTAGCGGAAAACTCCAAAACTAAGGATGGGAAAAAGTAGAAAAGAGGAGGAGCGAATTTTATATAGGTATCGATTAATATTATACTTCGCTCTATATATCGGGGTTTCCAACTAGCGGCCCGCGGCCCACATGTGGCCCGCCAGACCATTTTCGTGGCCCGCGAAGCTTTTTGGGATTTGTACAAACTTACCGAAACGTTAGTTTACAGCTGATACAGCTACAATTAGGAGAATACTTTTTGCAAAAATTTCGAATGCGGCGCTCAAAATTCGATCGGACTGCATTTCTGGAAAGTCGGGAGGGGGGGTGCTCCCCTATGTACGTATGTGGCCCGCGAAGTACCTCCCAATGTAGCATGTGACCCGCATACACATTGAAGTTGGAAACCCCTGCTCTATATACCTACATTTCGTACATTCTACGTGTATTTATACGAGGTATTTTTTTTTACTATATTTATATGATTTTATATATTTTTTAAATGATAAGAGCGATCAGATAAGGAGGTGTTTTACCGTTGAAATAAAATGTTAGCGCATTTCAAACGGTGATTACGAAGGCTTTCTAATTGGTGACTCTGACTTTACATCAGCTGATATAGTGAACATATCGAGGTGCAGGCACAATAATGGACGAGAGAAACTGAGTGGAATTTATGGAGTTCGATACCCGTAGACGGCATGATATTTTCCGTCCCGACAAGATGAGTTCAACATTCAAGTTCAAATTTCCTCCAGGCTGCGGTCTGTGGAAAGAGTAGATTTAAGCCCATTCTTCTTTGAAGAAACACAATGAATAGGAGGAGTGGGAGGAGGAGGAGGAGTGGGAGGAAGAAGTAAAGGATGCGGTGGTGGAAGGAAGGAGGATGAAGAAATTAAGGAAGAAAAGGAGGAGGAGAAGAAAAAGAACCTTCCACCGTGGCGTAGTGGTCAAGACGCTCGCCTGGTAAACAGGAGGGCGTGGGTTCGATCCCAGCCGAGGTATGGAATTTTATCATTTATTTGAGAATTTGACCACATAATAATGGACCTCTAAGGGTTAGGTGGTAGAGAACGCCTAAGGTGTTAACCTCACCTAGTGGTTGCCTTCCACTCAAGAGTCTATTATTATTATTATTAAAAGAAGAATTGGAGGAGGAAGTGGAGAAAAAGGAGGAAGGTGGGGAAGTAAGAGCAAAAGCAAAAGGAGGAAGATGTAGAAGAGAAAGAAGAGGAAGGATGAGAAGGAAGAAGGAAAGCAGAAGGAGGAGGAGGTGGTTCTTTTCTGGCGTCCCAGTAACAAATTGCAAGATTTTCTCACATGTCTTGGAAGATAATCCAAGCATATTTTCCACATGACAAATGCTTTGACTCGGAACTTATATGAGATGATATGTCTTATGTATGTACCTACCTATACATCTAAAAATGTATAACTACAACACTATAACACAGGGGTGTAAAGCTGTGTCCATAGTCGACGCCGTCTATCGACGAGATCAAGAGGTGAAACTATGTTGTCAAAGCAGTGGACGGTTTCGGTCGACGTCGATCGACCATCAATAGACGGCGTCAACTATGTTTGGACACACCCTAACAAAGTAGTCTATTCAGATAGGTAGGTAAGGAGGAGGATGGAATATGGGAATGGAGCTTACTTCCTGTTAAAGACCTATAAGTGAACAGGGAGAGAGACAAAGAAAAGTGAGAAAGGAGGAAGGGAGGGAGAGAAATAAAGGACAGGTAGAGAGAAATCAAGAAAAGGGAGGGAGAGAGAGGAAGAGAAATACATGTGTGAAAGAGAGAAAGAAGGAGGATAGGAAAGGAGGAAGAGGAACAGAGAAAGGAGGACGAGGGAAAGGGGGAAGAGGAAGGAGAGAAAGGTAAAGAGAAAGGGGGAGAGAGAGAGAGATGACAAGTTTGTAAGTTACCGTCACATAGTATAAGAGGCAAAGTTTGAGCTTTTCCCCCCTGAAGTAGAATATGATATCACCGATACCGATAACTACAACAACTATCGTACTATACTACTCAGAACAGGGCCGTATTTCAGGGGACCCACTCCCTCAGACAACTTTTTTCTTCTAAATGTGGTAAAATGCTAGAAAGCTTTTGGTCTAAAACTTGGAGAATCCACCTCCCCCAAAACAAGCGAAAGTTCGGATTCTCCCCCCCCCCCCCTCCCCAGAACAAACGAAAAGTCCGAGTCTCCCCCCCCCCCCCGCTGAAATACTGGGACTGACCTGCTACTCAGAGAAATGGAAGTGAAAAGCAAATGAAACGGGACATATGGAACAGTTACAGGGTGCACTCAGCAAATAGGGGAGGAGTGGAGGAGGGATTGGAGGGAAAAAGGAACCTTCTTTTTCTCCCATCTGTAAACTGATGAGCTAATGGGACTCCAGTCGTTATGTCCTATTTCGCCAGTCTAGTAAATGAAGCATTGAATACCTAAGACCCTTAGGTGCAAGTTGTTACTTATACTACGAGAGACTCTCCGTGACCGAATGGGTATCAAACTAGGCTTGTACAATGAAGGTCCCGGGTTGGACTCTCGGCAGTGCCATTTTTTTTTACATCGATCGACTGTATAATAGTGTGGACGCTACCTTACACATCATCTCCCTGTCTCTCTCTGACAGCCAATACTCATTAGTAAGTATGACAGCAATTCACATACTTATTTGTCCCCCTCTCTCTCCCTCTTCTCTCCTTTGCTCTCCTCTCTCTCCCACTCTCTCGCCTCTCTTCCTCCCTTTTACCACCTCATTCCCTTCTTTCTTTCTCTTGTCACGACAATAAACACGATCGTTCCTAATTTTTATCTCCCTCTCCCTCACTCTCATCTTATGTATACTTGAATTACTTGACGTTATCTCTCCCTCTCCCTCAGAAGAGCCAGAAGAGCCAGAGGAGGGAAAGAATAAAGGAAGAGACATGTCAGAAGAGCCAGAGGAAACAGAGGAGGGAAAGGATACAGGAAGAGACATGTCAGAAGAGCCAGAGGAAACAGAGGAGGGAAAGGATAAAGGAAGAGACATGTCAGAAGAGCTAGAGGAGGGAAAGGATAAAGGAAGAGACATGTCAGAAGATAATGTTGTTTTTTTTTTTTTTTTTTTTTTTTTTTTTCTTTTACGAGTTTTACAAGTTGAGAAAAAAATTGAGAGCGGTAATAATAAAAAAAAAAAATAATAATAAAAATAATAATAATAAGGATAGGTAGGTAAGTGAGGACTTGAGAAGAGATTTTCCCAAGTAGACACTCAACTACTAGTAATAGGTCCTACTTTGGTGGTGTAGTGGTCAAGATGCTCGCATGGTAAACAGGGCGTTAGTCCCTTGGATTCCCAATTAGACAGGTTCGATTGTATTATTATAGTAATATAGTATGTACGGAATGGATTGAGAACCTGCACATACATCCCTTATCAGACCAGCGACCTACATACAACATATTGCCATAAATTAAAAAATACATTTTAGATTTAGATAGGGAGAGAGAAAAAAAACTGGAAAGTTCTGCAAAAAAAAAGTTTGTTCCCGGACTAATAAAATTTTGTAATAAATATTTTTTTTACATATCCTTTTTTTCTCCCATTTTATTACACTTGGTTTTTTGTTAATTTTTTTATTATTCGGAGAAATATCAGAGGGGAAATTTTTTGTAGAGCTTTTCGCTCTTGGATTTAGGACATTCAGAATGAGGGTTAAAGGAAATATTAAATATCAAGCCGGGAACAATGTCAATAATGCCTTTGATCCTTTTATAATTTGGTATAAATCTCGAAAAATGTTCCCCTCATAATTCAAGTCAAGATAACGACGAGGAAAAGAAAAGAACAACAAGGAAAGGGAGAAAAGGATGCCAGGGGGAAATGAAGAGGAAGACGGGTATAAGGAAGGAGAAATAGAAGAAGAAGAGGAGGACGAAGAATAGCTTAGAGGGAAAGAGTAAGACGTAGAGCAGAAGAAGAAGGGAAAAGAGCGTAAGGAAGGAGAAGGAGGAGGAGAATAAGAAATAAAGAAGGAGAAGAAATAAGAGGAAGAAGATAAGGTAGGTATAAAATAAAGAAGAGTCTCTCTCTCTCTCTCTCTCTCTCTCTCTCTCTCTCTCTCTCTCTCTCTCTCTCGTTATTATCATTTATGTAGCTTATCTCGTTCTCTATTTCTTTCTGTTTACTTCTTATTATCATCATTACAGTGGCAGTGTCATTAACAAGGAGAATGGGGGGGAGAAAGGAGAGAGTAATGTTGTTGAAAAATCTGGTGTGAACATCACACGACTTTCCTTATCCTATTGAAAGATGATGCTTATTAGGGTGTTATTCTATTGTAACTTTTACAACATCTGTAACCGTTTGGTCAGTATAGCTTAGCATTCTCGAGATATTTTGTTTACAGACAGACAGAAGGACAGACACACGGACCAATGGCTGAAACTTTGGATTTAGGCTCTATCTAGGGACCTCAAAACGTGTTTTGGCACTAAAAACTGACCGTCGAAAATTTGACCCGATTACATTACTTTCCTTCCTATAGGATAAGGAAAGTAAAAAGGGACGACGACAGTATGGAATAAAGAAATGGGATAAGGGAGGAGGAAGAGAGGGAGAACAATGGAGCAAATAGAAATACTAAAAAGCTCATTCCGTGGTGAGAAGATCCCACTGGGCGTTGGGTGGCTTAAATTCCCTATCTTAGAATAGGGTTCAACCTAAATTCCCCATTTTTAAATCGGGTTTGATTTAAAATCCCCGTTTCTAATGGGGATTTCGCCTAAATTCCCTATCTTGGAATAGGGTTCCACCTAAATTCCCCATTTTTAAATCGGGTTTGATTTAAAATCCCCATTTCTAATATGGGTTTCGTCAAAATCCTAAATTCCCTATCTTGAAATTAGGTTTGACCCTACTCCTTGGATAGGTATAGGTGTGACCTAAAATCCCAATTTTCGAAAACAGTTTAAGCGTTTGGCCTAAGTTGCCTATTTCGGATAGCTGTATTTGTTTGGCCAAGTATCTCTATCGTGGAGACGAGTTTGACCTGAAATCTCCATTCTTGAAAAGAGTGTGACCTGGAATCTCCATATTGGAAAAAGGATTTGACCCAAATGTACATTCAAAAGAACAGTTTGTACTAACACGTCACACATAGAAAACAACGGATTGTACTAATTCTCAAGAAAACAAAAAACACTTGGAGAGAGAGAGAGAGAGAGAGAGAGAGAAGAGAGGGAGGGAGAGAGAGAGGGGGGAGAGAGAGAGGGGGAGGGAGAGAGAGAAAGAGAGAGGAAGAAACAGAGAAGAAATGTAAGTTGAGAGTGTGAGCCTCGCTGATCATTCACGGCGCATGCGTGAAACATTTCCCGAGGTTAACCGATCATGTCCGAACTTCGGCCGATTCTCCCGAAGACGACCACGATCATTCCGCTGTCGAATAACGACATTTGTGTGACGTCACTGATCAAGGAGAAAATCCGAGAGTACATGATGAAGGGACAGGCGAAGGAGGTGGATCCAGGCGACGAGGCTTCCCCTATTAAGGTGAGTAAATGTATGTTAAAAATCTGGTGTGAACATCACACGACTTTCCTTATCCTATTTAATGATGCTTATTTGAGTGTTCTTTTTCTCTAACTTTTACAATATCTCTAACCGTTTTGCCGCTTTAGCTGAAAACTGTGAAAACCGCCAAAATCGGTCGAAATCTGTCCAAAAGCGGTCAAAATACCGCCAACCGCAGCACCTATTTTCACCAAACGTTTTGTGTTGCATCCTTGTCACATTTTTGAACTACATACCAAATTTCAAGTCTCTAGCTTATACCGTTCCCGATATATTGTTAAATTACACCGAAAACCGCCAAAAAGCGGTAAAATGCCGCCAAGCGTTGCACCGGTCTTAACCAAAAGTTTCGTGTCGCATCCTTGTCACATTTGACAGCTACATATCAAATTTCAAGTCTCTAGCTCTTACCGTTCTCGAGATATTTTGTTTACAGACGGACAGACAGACAGACAGACAGACACACACACAGACAGACACACACACGGACCAATGGCTGAAACTTTGGATTTAGGCTCTAGGGACCTTAAAACGTGTTTTGGCACTAAAAACTGACCATCGAAATTTTGACCCGATTACATTACTTTCCTTCCTATAGGATAAGGAAAGTAAAAAGGAGAACGTAGTAGGTATTTAAGGGAAGTATGCATGTACATCATTAAAAACAAGAGGAACACGTAATTGCGCGTAAGGTCTCTCTCTCTCTCTCATCCTCTCTCTCTCATCCTCTCTCTCTCATCCCCTCTCTCTTTCATTCCCCTCTCTCCCTCCCTCTAGAGATTTCTTTTTTCCTGCTATGCCGCATTTTGTCACAGGAAATAAAATGAAGAAATGAAACACAGGATTCAAGCTCATAATATTAAGCTTAAGCGAAGTTTAGGCATTATAATGGTGAAATTCACACACAAACTAGTGGTTGGTGGGAAGAGATCCTGAAGGAGAATCCTTAAACTACAAATAAAGCCTAAAAAGATCCAAACTGAATAAAACTGGCGAAAAATTGGTCAAATCGGTCATTAGAAATGGTTAAAGGAAATTAAAATGTGAATGGGTAATTTTGGCACATCCACCAACTGAGAAACTTTACTATAGAAAATGTGACACATCCACTAATTTGGGCACATACGTTTTTGTAAATCCTGTTCACCCGGCAGAACTTGGTCCAGCAGAATTCGATCCCTACGATGGATCTCTTTGTGCAGAAAATATGGCACATCCACTAATTTACATAATGAGAAATTTTACTACAGCAAATATGGCACATCCACCAATTTACATAATGAGAAATTTTACTACAGCAAATATGGCACATCCACCAATTTACATAATGAGCAATTTTACTACAGCAAATATCGCACATCCACCAATTTACATACTTGGAAAAATGGGCGATTGGTTCATTTACATGGAAACTCCCACTACTCATCTAGCTTTCCAGTAGTCTCCAGTAAGTTAGCGTACCTATCTATGGTGCAGTAAATGTACGGCAGAACTTGGTCCAGCAGAATTCGATCCCTACGATGGATCTCTTTGTGCAGAAAATATGGCACATCCACTAATTTACATAATGAGATAATGAGAAATTTTACTACAGCAAATATGGCACATCCACCAATTTACATACTTGGAAAAATGGGCGATTGGTTAATGTACATGGAAACTCCCACAACTCATCTAGCTTTCCAGTAGTCTTCAGTAAGTTAGCGTACCTATCTATGGTGCAGTAAATGTAGCTTTTTGAAATTTCTGATAACCGACCCTAGTTCAGTAACCAGTAAAACCGTCCTAATTATTAAATAACTGGCCCATTTGATAAAATTCGGTGCCACTGAACTTTGTTTAGAGAACAGAAGAGGTCCAGGGCACGTGTTTCTCAGTTGAGTAAACAAGGTCACGAACGGGTTAATGCATTTAAATGTAAAACTTTTTCTGTGTAGATATGTATGGCGAAAAATTTAAATTTCAAAAGAATAAATTTTGTGTCACAAGTTGAGAAAAAAAACCTTATTAACAAACAAAATAATCGTATACGGATTTTCCAGAATATCCACAGAGTTCTTGCTTCTTTGGGTCAAAGAGGGGGGAGGGATGCCCCAGAATCCCTAGATGGTCACTACAGGGACTTCTAGGTCTTCCTGTCCGGAGGATGGTGTCTCGATAGACAAAGACCAGAAAATTTTGGAATCAATGGCAAATATCTACAAATCAATGGGAAATGTCTACAAATCAATGGGAAGTTTGACAAAATGCTAGATTTTCGTTACAAGGGACAAACGGGGTCCATTGTGAACGCCCGCACCATTAGCACAATAGATTAGTAAAGTTCTAAGTAGACGTCCATAACGGAGAAACGACTATCGACCCTCGCCTAGTACCGACCCAAGAGAAAATAAACAAACCATGCTAATGAATAAAAGTGTCCTCAACGAAGCCTTGAAATACCGACCCTCGTAGAAAATCAAGAAATTGAGCTGAGTATTTTTTTGTGATGGTCGATGGTCTCGGTGAGGGAATGGTCTATGGTCGCCCTTTTGACCGCACACTAAGGATAAAGTAGTTTTGTGAAGCTGATTGTACCAGTTACAAGCGGACCTCACATGTAACTAAGTTGGTGTTTAGAGCAGAATCCATAATATGTGCTGCTGCTATTTCGGAGTGCATTCTCTCAAGAATACTGATTACTTGGTTAGATTTACTAGCGAAACGGCAAGGTTGGTTTCAAAAGGTTGCCTCTATAGTCAACAAGAAAAGACTTCTATTAGGGGTCTTTAGACCTTTAATTTCGACAGTCAAAACAATACTTATAACTCATAATAGCTTTATGTAGAGTTATCTCTGGCATAATTTTAGTGACATTGATTCATCATTGCCCCCAATACTGCCTAAGCGTTTGCTTTTAGGCTATTCTTATTACAATTTTGCCACCGCACACTAAGGATAAAGTAGTTTTGTGAAGCTGATTGTACCAGTTACAAGCGGACCTCACATGTAACTAAGTTGGTGTTTAGAGCGGAATCCATAATATGTGCTGCTGCTATTTCGGAGTGCACTCTCTCAAGGATACTGATTACTTGGTTAGATTTACTAGCGAAACGGCAAGGTTGGTTTCAAAAGGTTGCCCCTATAGTCAACAAGAAAAGACTTCTATTAGGGGTCTTTAGACCTTTAATTTCGACAGTCATAACAATACTTATAACTTATAATTGCTTTATGTAGAGGTATCTCTGGCATAATTTTAGTGACATTGATTCACCATTGCCCCCAATAGTCCCAATACTGCCTAAGCGTTTGCTTTTAAGCTATTCTTATTACAATTTTGCTATTTCGGAAAACTGTCTTCTTTTTTCCCCTGACGAAAATAGCAAACTGGTACAAACACGTATATCATAGGGTGTTAGAAAAATATTTTGGGTGGCGAGGTGCGTCATCAAACGCGTTGTCATGGAAACGGGTCCAGTCAGTGTGCGCAGGTTTTTCTCTCTCTTCAAATGCAGCATGGGCTCTCGGTGTAACACTTTGGCTGTTCATGAAAAATACATTCATTCATAAACATCCACCAGCAGCTATATCTTGACGTCCCTTTGTGTTAAGCAACGGCCGGCTCGGTTCACAATGCGGAACGGTCAATGGCAGAGGATTGATTTTGTCTGGTGCTTTCCTCGTTTCCACACAATGATGATACTAGGCACCCCAATGACACCATTCCTGGCACGGGTTTACGTTGTACACCAAAGGATGTTGGGGGCTTGTGTTTTGGACACGATTTGAACACACAACACTTGAATTGTTTACACGACTAATGTATTTAGGCTACAGAGAGTCTAAACCTGCCAAAGATCCAGAGTTCAAAAGTCTTCTACTAACGATCTAGATTCTAGAAGGACGAAGTGATATCACATCTGCCATCGCAATACATAAGACATGCTAGTGGCAACTAATCGGAGACAAGGGGACAAGAAGGCGAAAAAGGAGAGACATGTCAGCAGAGCCAGAGGAGGGAATAAAGGATAAAGGAAGAGACATGTCAGCAGAGCCAGAGGAGGGAATGATAGAAGGTGTCCTTAACGGAGAAACGACTATCGACCCTCGCCTAGTACCGACCCAAGAGAAAATAAACAAACCATGCTAATGAATAAAAGCGTCCTCGACGAAGCCTTGAAATACCGAATAGAAGTGTCCTTAACGGAGCCTTGACCTTAGTACCGACCCTCGCAGAAAATCAAGAAATTGAGCTGAGTATTTTTTTGTGATGGTCGATGGTCTCGGTGAGGGAATGGTCTATGGTCGCCCTTTTGACCGCACACTAAGGATAAAGTAGTTTTGTGAAGCTGATTGTACCAGTTACAAGCGGACCTCACATGTAACTAAGTTGGTGTTTAGAGCGGAATCCATAATATGTGCTGCTGCTATTTCGGAGTGCACTCTCTCAAGGATACTGATTACTTGGTTAGATTTACTAGCGAAACGGCAAGGTTGGTTTCAAAAGGTTGCCCCTATAGTCAACAAGAAAAGACTTCTATTAGGGGTCTTTAGACCTTTAATTTCGACAGTCATAACAATACTTATAACTTATAATTGCTTTATGTAGAGGTATCTCTGGCATAATTTTAGTGACATTGATTCACCATTGCCCCCAATAGTCCCAATACTGCCTAAGCGTTTGCTTTTAAGCTATTCTTATTACAATTTTGCTATTTCGGAAAACTGTCTTCTTTTTTCCCCTGACGAAAATAGCAAACTGGTACAAACACGTATATCATAGGGTGTTAGAAAAATATTTTGGGTGGCGAGGTGCGTCATCAAACGCGTTGTCATGGAAACGGGTCCAGTCAGTGTGCGCAGGTTTTTCTCTCTCTTCAAATGCAGCATGGGCTCTCGGTGTAACACTTTGGCTGTTCATGAAAAATACATTCATTCATAAACATCCACCAGCAGCTATATCTTGACGTCCCTTTGTGTTAAGCAACGGCCGGCTCGGTTCACAATGCGGAACGGTCAATGGCAGAGGATTGATTTTGTCTGGTGCTTTCCTCGTTTCCACATAATGATGATACTAGGCACCCCAATGACACCATTCCTGGCACGGATTTCTGTTGTACACCAAAGGATGTTGGGGGCTTGTGTTTTGGATTTGTACACACAACACTTTAATTGTTTTCACGAGCACCTAATGTAGTTAGGCTACCCTGCCAAACATCCAGAGTTCAAGTCTTCTACTAACTATCTAGAAGGACGAAGTGACATCACAATACATAAATGTTAAATAATAGACATGCTAGTGGCAACTAATCGGAGACAAGAGGACAAGAAGGCGAAAAAGGAGAGACATGTCAGAAGAGCCAGAGGAAACAGAGGAGGGAAAGGATAAAGGAAGAGACATGTCAGAAGAGCCAGAGGAAACAGAGGAGGGAAAGGATAAAGGAAGAGACATGCAGTAAAAACAATCTGGAAAGAAAAAGGACTCTTCAAAACATCTCCCGAAAATCTTGTCAAAATGAGTTCGCGTTTCGCGACAAGGAATGAGAGGGAAGGGAGAGAGACTACGGTGGGAGGGAGATAGAACAGGACAAAGAGACAAATGAGGGAGGGAGAGGAGAGGAAAGGGAGAGGACAGAAGGGTAGTGAAACAGAGACTACAACGAGGGGAGAAAACACAAAAAAGAGGAAAAATGAGAAGAAATAAAGAGGGATAAAGGGAGGAAGACAGTTGTACTCAGTTGAGGTCGTAAATTGTAGGACGGAGATCATAAAACATAGAATAATAACACTCTTGAAGTTTTACCGCTCGTCATGTACCTTATGTTGATACCAAAGACGTAGGTTAGGGAATGAATGCTATGCAGAAAAGTCTGAAAGAAGAATGCGAGGGAGGGGACATGAGAGCTCATTCTCTCCCTCTCTGGGAGGGAAAGGATAAAGGAAGAGACATGTTAGAAGAGCCATAGGAAACAGAGGAGGGAAAGGATAAAGGAAGAGACATGTCAGAAGAGTCAGAGGAAACAGAGGAGGGAAAGGATAAAGGAAGAGACATGTCAGAAGAGCCAGAGGAAACAGAGGAGGGAAAGGATAAAGGAAGAGACATGTCAGAAGAGCCAGAGGAAACAGAGGAGGGAAAGGATAAAGGAAGAGACATGTTAGAAGAGCCATAGGAAACAGAGGAGGGAAAGGATAAAGGAAGAGACATGTCAGAAGAGCCAGAGGAAACAGAGGAGGGAACGGATAAAGGAAGAGACATGTCAGAAGAGCCAGAGGAAACAGAGGAGGGAAAGGATAAAGGAAGAGACATGTCAGAAGAGCTAGGGGAGGGAAAGGATAAAGCAAGAGACAGACGGGGTGCGAAGAAAAAAGGAGAAGGAACAACTTGACTCAACACAGAAGAGCCAGAGGAAACAGAGGAGGGAAAGGATAAAGGAAGAGACATGTCAGAAGAGCCAGAGGAGGGAAAGGATAAAGGAAGAGACAGACGGGGTGCGGAGAAAAAAGGAGAAGGAACAACTTGACTCAACACGCAGTAAAAACAATCTGGAAAGAAAAAGGACTCTTCAAAACATCTCCCGAAAATCTTGTCAAAATGAGTTCGCGTTTCGCGACAAGGAATGAGAGGGAAGGGAGAGAGACTACGGTGGGAGGGAGATAGAACAGGACAAAGAGACAAATGAGGGAGGGAGAGGAGAGGAAAGGGAGAGGACAGAAGGGTAGTGAAACAGAGACTACAACGAGGGGAGAAAACACAAAAAAAGAGGGATAAAGGGAAGAAGACAGTTGTATTCAGTTGAGGTCGTAAATTGTAGGACGGAGATCATAAAAAATAGAATAATAACACTTGAAGTTTTACCGCTCGTCATGTACCTTATGTTGAGACCAAAGACGTAGGTTAGGTTAGGGAATGAATGCTGATGCAGAAAAGTCTGAAAGAAGAATGCGAGGGAGGGGACATGAGAGCTCATTCTCTCCCTCTCTGAATAATCTGAATGAATATCCATGGAAGAAATAGTAATATGGGGTAGACGATTGAACATAACAATTACATCATTCTAATAAAAAAATATCTCACTTTTCCCAGAATGAAATTCCATGACTTTTCCAGAAAGTTTCCATGACTTTTAAAGAAAATTATGGGGGCGGAGGTACTTAAAAAACAGTAATATTACCCCTTCACTTAAATAAAATATGCAATATTCATAACGTCATATCTAAGGGGGAATGCGCCGCAGGCCGTTTATCGGAAATATGTACTTGATGTTTAATTTGAATATTTTTAATTTTTGACCAGGTGGCACACCATGACAAAGTCTTCGTGCTTTGGGGTTAAATCGATTTTTGTTAAAATCCAACTATTAATTTAGGTTCAACTATGATTAGATTGAGCCTTTGGATAAAATGGTGGTCTCATCTCACTGATAATGGTAAATATTGCCGATAATGGTAATAATGGTAAATAGATCTGAATGAATATCCATGGAAGAAATAGTAATATGGGGTAGACGATTGAACATAACAATTACATCATTCTAATAAAAAAATATCTCGCTTTTCCCAGAATGAAATTCCATGACTTTTCCAGAAAGTTTCCATGACTTTTCCAGAAAGTTTCCATGACTTTTAAAGAAAATTAGGGGGCGGAGGTACTTAAAAAACAGTAATATTACCCCTTCACTTAAATAAAATATGCAATATTCAGAACGTCATATCTAAGGGGGAATGCGCCGCAGGCCGTTTTTCGGAAATATGTACTTGATGTTTAATTTGAATATTTTTAATTTTTGACCAGGTGGCACATTCCATGACTTTTCCAGGTTTTCTTTAAATTTTCACGATTTTCCATGACTTTTTGGCCGATTTTCAGATTCCATGACTTTTCCAGGTTTTCCAGTTTTTCTAGGTCGCGTATAAACCCTGTCCTTCTTCTCCTCTTTCTCCTTCTTCTTCTTCTTCTTCTTCTTCTTTTTCTTCTCCTCCTCCTCCTCCTCCTCCTCCTCCTTCTTCTTCTTCTTCTTCTTCTTCTTCTTCTTCGTCTCCAAAAAGCTCTATACTTGAGAGCATATTTTACGATAGCTCCCCCTCCTCCCCCTTCTCTCTTACCCTTCTCGAACTTCCTTTGAACTATTAACCTATGCTATCTAGCTATCTACATATACACGTATGTTACTTACATCTTTGTAGATAGAACTACAGTTTCTATATCATTTTTCTACACCCACTCTGTGTTCTATACGATACATAATACATCTATGTATGTGATACATTATGTTCTTTTCTATTTTATTTTTTATAGGAAGGTGGAAGTTTGCATGAATGCTCGTCACTAGGGGTTTTCTTCGATTAGTAGCTTTTTGTGTAATTTCTTGACTTTGAGTTTGGAGTTGAACTAACGATCTCTGCATCCAAAATCCACCGGGCTACTGATTACTTACTTACTGAGAAGGAAAGAAGACAAAAGGGAATGGAGGGACTCTAAAAGAGAGAAACGAAGGAAAAACCAAGCTTGAATGAAAACCCAGGAAGGAAATGGTGAACAAGACACGTAAAATGATGCGGTAGGTAAAGGTTCCTCTTCTCAAGAACGGGTTGAAAAGGAAGCCACAAAATTCCCTCTCTTCTTTTGCTCGGCGGAAATTTATAGAATTTCTTCCTGTGCTTTCTATTTTTAGATCAGTTACTCTCATCTTATACACACAATCAATCTTGAAACTTTGTTCTGATGAATTGTGGTCGGTGGGTAAGACTACATTGGGTGTTGAGACTACAGTGGGTGTTAAGACTACAGTGGGTGTATCTTCCTTTCGGGAAACTTTTGGAAATGGAACCGGTTCTCTTTTGGAAACTGAAATAGCGCCTCTACTAAACCGTAGGAAATCATTGTTTTGGTAGGTCGAAAAAGACCTACCAAAACAATGGAATCACTTGGTCTGCCGTCTGAGGTATGTAGGGCAATTGGTAATTATTATCACATATTATTACACGATTAAGTTTTTTAGTCACCAGATTTAACTTTAAGGTCACTTTCTTATCTTCTTCCTGGCTTACTCATCTTGGATTTCACCAATATTTTTTCAGTCCTTAGAAGGCCTGTTAAGCTAACAACCTGTTAAATTCTATTTGATTTGTATAGGCTTAACAGGGCTGTTAAGCTAACGGGCTGTTAGGGGATAAAAAGAAGGTTGGTGACATCCACAATCATTCTCATAAGTTTCAAAACCAAGAGTATAAATAAAACACAACTTACCATATCGGCAGAGTCCAGGCGTTTTGGTAGGAGTTAAGAAACAATCCCGACTGAACTACAACTGGAAACAGAAGGAAAAAGACACATTAGAGGAAATCAGATACAATCACACCCAATAACTAATGGTCAAGGCAGCCGGGGCTACAATACCTAGTTGGGAACGAGTGGAACACATCACATGCCTTCAGGTACATTCCATTTGTCAAGGGTCTAGGTTTACCTTGCCCTTTGGATCAATTTAATTTGAAGAAACCATTTACTGATGCAACTCACTTCAGCTTAACTCTTGGATAAAGCAACCTTATTGGCTAAAAATTTTGAAATTGACCAATCAGATTGTTTAAGAGTTAAACTGCCAGCCTAGTTAGCTTGGTTGGTGGCGCGTCTGCCTTGTAAGCGCTAGGCCGCGGGTTCGATTCCCGCCCGGGGTGGATTTTATCCTGATGGGATAATGTTCGTTCTCGGAACGGCTGGCTTTCCTCGTATCCTGTCTTCCTTCTCTCTTCGATTTCAGGACGATAAGACCATAGCAGTTACAGTTCCCTCTGTCAAACCTCTTAAAAAAAGAGTTAAACTTAAACCGAGATCTCTCAATTGAGGCCCGGCCCCAAGTTAAAGCAGAAGCACCTGCTTTCACTCTTTTTGTCAAGCAGATGCTTTTTATTGAAAGAACGAAACTCTAAGTTTAAACTCGACAATTTTCCCTTTACAGTCGAACCTGGATATAAGAGAATCCAGGCGACCACCTTTTTTTCTCTTATATCCAGGTTTCCACTATATCCAGTTTCTTTAATAATGAGGTTCAGCATGAAGGGCCCAGAAAATTTTCTCTTTTATCCAGGATTCTCTTATATCCAGGTTCGACTATCACCCATATTTATGAACAGGCATTTGATTGGTCAATTTTGACTTGAGACTGATCTAAGAACGATCGTTCTTGTTCATAAATACGAGTGTATATCTGTCCATCTTCAAATCATCAATTCAAATATGGACAACTATAGGTACATTTTAAACTTGATATTGAAATGGAATAAGAACAAAAGATGGCAGATGATTTATTAATAAAATGACGTCCGAAATTACCTTGAGACAGACGAAAAGAGATAAGATTAGAAAAAGAAGACTATTCCTGCTAGCTATGTAGATAGATAGCGTAGGCTAGGTAAACACAACCTATGAATGTCAAAATGGGAAACCAAGGCAATTTTAGGTCGAAGGTAAAGAAAAGAACTGGTAAAGAGCGAAAAATGAATGGTGAAAAAGTAAAGAGAGGGGGAAAGAGAATGATAGAAAGGAGAAGAATAACAGGAAGGGAAAGAAAAAGAAAGAGGAAAGGTGAAAGAAAGAGGCAGAGATGGAAATTGTGGAGAAACGAGAACCTGCGTTTTCTATGTAAGATTTTATTTGTGTTGAGTGTTGTTGTGAGCGCCACACCTAGTTGGGAACGAGTGGAACACATCACATGCCTTCAGGCACACTCCATTTGTCAAGGATCTAGGTTTACCTTGCCCTTGGGATCAATTTAATTTGAAGAAACCATTTACTGATGCAACTCAATTCAGCTTAACTCTTGGATAAAGCAACCGTATTGGCTAAAAATGTTGAAATTAACCAATCAGATTGTTTAATTGAGTTAAACTGCCAGCCTAGTTAGCTGGGTTGGTGGCGCACCTCCGTTTCGATATAAGGCACAGTTTCGACTCGGGAACTATCGAGTCTATTGATAATTCGATATGTGGTTGGTAAGAATCAATTCTTGAATACAAGTCGTTTTTTTTACCTACCTATATGAAAATTAACATCCATAGGTATAGATAGGTAGGTAGTTTTTAACTTGGATTAAAAGGTCATAAGCAAAGGACAACCTAATTTAAAAGTTAAAACAGAGCCTAAGGAGAATTATTCAATCTTTCGCACTTTTACTGATAAAAGTATGCGTTTTTACGGAAGTTAAGGCGTCCTTTAATACGGTATCCGCAAATCAGTCGTATAACTTAAGATAAATGGTATGATATAGTATATCCTATAAATAGGATAGACACACAAGGATAAGGCACTTGCATCCAAATAAAGCGCCGAGGAACAATCTAACAATTAGGATCCCAATCTTATATTATAAAGATTCCCTGCTTTCCTCCATTTATGAATCCGGATGCTAATACAGTCTGATTAAAATACCAGTCTCCAAAAATAACACATAAACAAGGCGCTTTTTTATTTATTTTACGAAACGTATAAAAAACAATTAAAAAATATCACAATATTTGAATAGAATGAAAGTTTGAAGGAAACAATTCAGAAAATAAAATCAGACTACACCAGATTGTAAAAAAAATCGGACTAAACCAAATTTGGTAAGTTAAGGGTGGGTATTGGCAGAGACTCAAAGTAAACACCATTTTAAATCAAAATAACAATTTTACATTTTCATGTTTATTTCATGAAGTTTGTGGAAGAGATGGGGAGGGAAATTCAGGGTTGGTGGGAACCTCTTGAGAGAAATATCTGTCATCTCAGTGTCCACTAATTTCTAACCTTGATATTATCCCAGTGTCCACTAAAATTTCAACCTTGACCTTACGATACCTACCAATTCATATGAGACCTTGTGGGAGACATAGTCCACGCGGTCGATCGACGTCGACTAATACCGTACACTGCCTTGAAAACATAGATTCACCTTTTCACTTCGTCGATCGACGGCGTCGATTATGTGTGGACACAGCGAATCTATAGGAATCCTACTTTGTGAAATATGGAATGGAACCTATTAGGTGTATACCTATGTATGTATGTGTTTCCCTAAAGGTGCCACATTATGTGTGGACACAGCGAATCTATAGGAATCCTACTTTGTGAAATATGGAATGGAACCTATTAGGTGTATACCTATGTATGTATGTATGTATGTATGTATGTATGTATGTGTTTCCCTAAAGGTGCCAGTACACATGGACTTTTTTGCGAGACCAAAGAGTACCAACTAACACCGTAATAAGCCAAAGGGAACTGCAGGGGAAAATAAACGGAAAAAGAAGCCCTGGAAAAAGAATTTCCTGGTTGGCCAACCTGAGAACATGGTTCAACAAGAGCTCAGCAGAACTGTTCCGGATAGCAACCAAAAAAGTCAGAATAGCCATGATGATCGCCAACGTCCGGAACAGATAGGCACGCGAAGAAGAAGAAGAAGAAGAAGAAGAAGAAGAAGAAGAAGAAGTAGGTAGGAAATCTCTACTTCCCCTCTTGAGGGAAAACTTGAGGAATTTTCAAAAATACTTATCCAGCACAAATACATAATTATATCAGTGAACAAAAACACAATGATGTATGTACCTACTATCAGCATTGCACCACATTGTAGGTAGGTACCTAATTAGATAACTAGGTTTATCGTCAGTATCTTTTCTATCTAAATATTTTAAAGAGGCCAAGTCATTAGGATGTTGGCCATATATCCCTTTATCCACTCAGCCGAGTAAGTTATTAAACCTTTGAGAAACAAGGATGAGAGAGGAGGCCTATCACAGAAATGTTACTTTACCATGGCAAAGTCTTCGTGCTTTGGGGTTAAATCGATTTTTGTTAAAATCCAACTATTAATTTAGGTTCAACTATGATTAGATTGAGCCTTTGGATAAAATGGTGGTCTCATCTCACTGATAATGGTAAATATTGCCGATAATGGTAATAATGGTAAATATTTTACAAATTGCAGTAAGTACCAGAACATAGTTATCAGTACTGTGATAACTCCACTGATTATCATGAGAAATTTAAAAGCATGACAAATTCAATTTAAAAGAAAACTCAAGCGAGCTATCATCAAATTGGTATCCTTTTTAAACTAGTATCTTGCATGAATATGGGGTCGGTAGGTGTAGATACGTCAATCATTTCGATAACGAAGGAAAAACCAAGCTTGAATGAAAACCCAGGAAGGAAATGGTGAACAAGACACGTAAAATGATGCGGTAGGTAAAGGTTCCTCCTCTCAAGAACGGGTTGAAAAGGAAGCCACAAAATTCCCACTCTTCTTTTGCTCGGCGG
Source organism: Diaphorina citri (assembly GCF_000475195.1). NCBI lineage: Eukaryota > Metazoa > Arthropoda > Insecta > Hemiptera > Psyllidae > Diaphorina > Diaphorina citri. The sequence goes on from NW_007378455.1 coordinate 21,872, forward strand.
AAATTTATAGAATTTCTTCCTGTGCTTTCTATTTTTAGATCAGTTACTCTCATCTTACACACAATCAATCTTGAAACTTTCTTCTGATGGATTGTGGTCGGTGGGTAAGACTACATTGGGTGTTGAGACTACAGTGGGTGTTAAGACTTCAGTGGGTGTATCTTCCTTTCGGGAACCTTTTGGAAATGGAACCGGTTCTCTTTTGGGAACTGAAACAGCGCCTCTACTAAACCGTAGGAAATCTAAGATGGCGCAGGTAGGTATGTAGGGCAATTGGTAATTATTATTATTATTACATGGTTGAGTTTTTTAGTCACCAGATTTAACTTTAAGGTCACTTTCTTCTTTTGTTCCTGGCTTACTCAGCCTCATAAGTTTCAAAACCAAGAGTATAAATAAAACACAACTTACCATATCGGCAGAGTCCAGGCGTTTTGGTAGGAGTTAAGAAACAATCCCGACTGAACTACAACTGGAAACAGAAAGAAAAAGACACATTAGAGGAAATCAGACACAATCACACCCAATAACAGATTACTAATGGTCAAGGCAGCCGGGGCTACAATACCTAGTTGGGAACGAGTGGAACACATCACATGCCTTCAGGTACATTCCATTTGTCAAGGGTCTAGGTTTACCTTGCCCTTTGGATCAATTTAATTTGAAGAAACCATTTACTGATGCAACTCACTTCAGCTTAACTCTTGGATAAAGCAACCTTATTGGCTAAAAATTTTGAAATTGACCAATCAGATTGTTTAAGAGTTAAACTGCCAGCCTAGTTAGCTTGGTTGGTGGCGCGTCTGCCTTGTAAGCGCTAGGCCGCGGGTTCGATTCCCGCCCGGGGTGGATTTTATCCTGATGGGATAATGTTCGTTCTCGGAACGGCTGGCTTTCCTCGTATCCTGTCTTCCTTCTCTCTTCGATTTCAGGACGATAAGACCATAGCAGTTACAGTTCCCTCTGTCAAACCTCTTTAAAAAAAAAAAAGTTAAACTTGAACCGAGATCTCTCAATTGAGGCCCCGGCCCCAAGACAAAGCAGAAGCACCTGCTTTCACTCTTTTTGTCAAGCAGATGCTTTTTATTGAAAGAACGAAACTCTAAGTTTAAACTCGACAATTTTCCCTTTACAGTCGAACCTGGATATAAGAGAATCCAGGCGACCACCTTTTTTTCTCTTATATCCAGGTTTCCACTATATCCAGTTTCTTTAATAATGAGGTTCAGCATGAAGGGCCCAGAAAATTTTCTCTTTTATCCAGGATTCTCTTATATCCAGGTTCGACTATCACCCATATTTATGAACAGGCATTTGATTGGTCAATTTTGACTTGAGACTGATCTAAGAACGATCGTTCTTGTTCATAAATACGAGTGTATATCTGTCCATCTTCAAATCATCAATTCAAATATGGACAACTATAGGTACATTTTAAACTTGATATTGAAATGGAATAAGAACAAAAGATGGCAGATGATTTATTAATAAAATGACGTCCGAAATTACCTTGAGACAGACGAAAAGAGATAAGATTAGAAAAAGAAGACTATTCCTGCTAGCTATGTAGATAGATAGCGTAGGCTAGGTAAACACAACCTATGAATGTCAAAATGGGAAACCAAGGCAATTTTAGGTCGAAGGTAAAGAAAAGAACTGGTAAAGAGCGAAAAATGAATGGTGAAAAAGTAAAGAGAGATGGAAAGAGATAAAGAGAATGATAGAAAGGAAAATAATAACAGGAAGGGAAAGAAAAAGAAAGAGGGAAAGAGAAACAGAGAGAGAGAAAGAGAGAGAGAAAGGATAAAGAGAGAGGAAGAAAAAGAGAATGGAGACAATGTGAAGACAGGAAGAGGTAGAGAACGAGATATTGCAAGTTTGAGGTTAGACAAAAAGTAGAACTCTAGTTTTTAATAGGTCAAATTTCCCATTTTTGTAGGAGAATGGGAAGAGAAGAAGAAAGAGGAGAGAAAGGAAAACTGGTGTATAAAATTTGAATAAAAAATATTGGCAGAGACAAACAAATTTAAAGGTTTCAACAGGAAATTGGAAATGAAAATGTTTTCTAAGACAGTTCATCGAGATATTGAAAGGACGAGCAATCCATTTTTGAACGTGTCTCAGTAGACGTGACTGTTGAGCATTTTTGAAAAGTCATTAATTTCACATGACACTAAACAACACTATTTGTAGCACGATACTGTCCATCATAAGTAACACAGTCTTCACACAAACTTGATAACACTGCTAAGAGGTTTCCAAGAAAAAAACACCAGAGGTCTTATTGTCCTAAAAATCAAAGAGGACAAGATAGGCGAAAGCCAGTAGTTACGAGAACGAAACTTTTCCGCTCAAGATAAAGTTCACCCCGTGCAGAAATCGAATCCACGACTTGGCACTTATAAGGCAGACGCGCTCCCTTCTAAGGCTCGCTTACATAAAGTTGAGTACCATACGTAAACAAAAGGACGAGCAATCCAATTTTGAACGTGTCTCAGTAGACGTGACTGTTGAGCATTTTTGAAAAGTCATTAATTTCACATGACACTAAACAACACTGTTTGTAGCACGATACTGTCCATCATAAGTAACACAGTCTTCACACAAACTTGTTAACACTGCTAAGAGGTTCCCAAGAAAAAACACCAGAGGTCTTATCGTCCTAAAAATCAAAGAGGACAAGATAGGCGAAAGCCAGTAGTTACGAGAACGAAACTTATCCGCTCAGGATAAAGCTCACCCCGTGCAGAAATCGAATCCGCGACTTGGCGCTTATAAGGCAGACGCGCTCCCTTCTAAGGCTGTTACATAAAGTTGAGTACCATACGTAAACGGTGTATTGTTCCAATGTATTTATTTTTTCGCATACACCCAACAAAGAGCACGAAACAAATTTAAAGGTTTCAACAGGAAATTGGAAATGAAAATGTTTTCTAAGACAGTTCATCGAGATATTGAAAGGACGAGCAATCCAATTTTGAACGTGTCTCAGTAGACGTGACTGTTGAGCATTTTTGAAAAGTCATTAATTTCACATGACACTAATCAACACACTTTGTAGCACGATACTGTCCATCATAAGTAACACAGCCTTCACACAAACTTGTTAACACTGCTAAGAGGTTTCCAAGAAAAAACACCAGAGGTCTTATCGTCCTAAAAATCAAAGAGGACAAGATAGGCGAAAGCCAGTAGTTACGAGAACGAAACTTATCCGTTAAGGATAAAGCTCACCCCGTGCAGAAATGGAATCCGCGACTTGGCGCTTATAAGGCAGACGCGCTCCCTTCCAAGGCAGGCATACATAAAGTTGAGTATCATACGTAAACGGTGTATTGTCCCAATGTATTTATTTTTTCGCATACACCCTACAAAGAGCACACTAACTGTAACAAGGAACTATGTCAATAAGTCACCAAGAAGAGTTGAAACTAACGAAAACCCCTAAATCAATTTTAGGCAGACCAAGAACGTTGACTTTCTGGTAGAAAGTTGGTGTTATTCACGATTGAACGAAAGATGTCTTGATAGTTCCACACCTAAGCATAACTGTTGCTATAATTCAAGAAACCATTTACTGATGGAAAAAAAATCGTTTGACTAGGTAGACCAAGAACGTTGACTTTCTGGTAGAAAGTTGGTGTTATTCACGATTAAACGAAAGATGTCTTGATAGTTCCACACCTATGCATAACTGTTGCTATAATTCAAGAAACCATTTACTGGTGAAAAAAAATCGTTTGACTTTCATTGTTCACGTCGAGAAATCAAAACCAAAACCTGAAAGGATCCAAACAACTTCAAATCATTTCCATTTATCACAGACAAGAGTCATAGACCATACAACCCCACCAGACATTTACATGCATTGTGGCAGAGACTCAAAGTAAACACCATTTTAAATCAAAATAACAATTTTACATTTTCATGTTTATTTCATGAAGTTTGTGGAAGAGATGAGGAGGGAAATTCAGGGTTGGTGGGAACCTCTTGAGAGAAATATCTGTCATCCTAGCGTCCACTAATTTCTAACCTTGATATTGTCCCAGTGTCCACTAAAATTTCAACCTTGACCTTACGATACCTACCAATTCATATGAGACCTTGTGGGAGACATAGTCCACGCGGTCGATCGACGTCGACTAATACTGTACACTGCCTTGACAACATAGATTCACCTTTTCACTTCGTCGATCGACGGCGTCGATTATGTGTGGACACAGCGAATCTAGGAATCCTACTTTGTGAAATATGGAATGGAACTTGGCCTGGTGGACTGCCGTGCGCTCAGATCCGAACCTATAAGGTGTATACCTATGTATGTGTTTCCCTAAAGGTCCCAGTACACATGGACTTTTTTGCGAGACCAAAGAGTACCAACTAACACCGTAATAAGCCCAAGGGAACTGCAGGGGAAAATAAACGGAAAAAGAAGCCCTGGAAAAAGAAGAATTTCCTGGTTGGCCAACCTGAGAACATGGTTCAACAAGAGCTCAGAAGAACTGTTCCGGATAGCAACCAACAAAGTTAGAATATCCATGATGATCGCCAACATCCGGAACAGATAGGCACACGAAGAAGAAGAAGAAAAAGAAGAAGAAGAAGAAGAAGAAGAAGAAGAAGAAGTAGGTAGGAAATCCCTACTTCCCCTCTTTAGGTAGACCAAGAACGTTGACTTTCTGGTAGAAAGTTGGTGTTATTCACGATTAAACGAAAGATGTCTTGATAGTTCCACACCTATGTATGCATAACTGTTGCTATAATTCAAGAAACCATTTACTGATGGAAAAAAATCGTTTGACTTTCATTGTTCACGTCGAGAAATCGAAACCAAAACCTGAAAGGATCCAAACAACTTCAAATCATTTCCATTTATCACAGACAAGAGTCATAGACCAAGACCATACAACCCCACCAGACATTTACATGCATTAGGTACACATTTACTTACTCACTAACCTGAACTAGAACACTTCATCGCACGATGCTTTCTCTTTTTCACATTTGTGCGATTCTTAGAACTGATGAAAAGAGTATTCAGTCGTATGAAAATCATTCATCGAGGACGTATACATGTAAATGTTACAACTCGAGCTGTTTGAATTGCCCGAAACTAGAACACTTCATCGCACGATGCTTTCTCTTTTTCACACTTGTGCGATTCTTAGAACTGATGAAAAGAGTATTCAGTCGTATGAAAGTCATTCATCGAGGACGTATACATGTAAATGTTACAACTCGAGCTGTTTGAATTGCCCGAGTCTAGCACTATATCCAATGAGTTGAGCTTGTTGGATGGGGTAGTGTACTGGAAGTGCTCCTTGTCCACCGTGTTACTGGAGATGTCCAGTAGGAGAGAACTTTCCTGTGCTATCTCTTCCACTGGTTGACTAGAGGTGACATCTTTGTCTGAATCTAGAACAGATGGCACCAGAGGGGTTGGAAGTTTAATAAATGGTGCTTTTTAGGTAAGAAATAAACCGAAGCACCAGGTCAAGTAAGGAAAAATAAAAGGCATTAACTAAACACTAAACTAATGGAATGATAAAACTGAATAGAGGGTAGAAAAAAAAAAAGGCAAACAGTTTTTTTTTTATTATTTTTAATAGATTTAAGGAAAGTGGATACAAAATAAATCAAAACCTTAACTCCGCTCTCTCTCCTTTATAGTAACGTATGTATTCGTCACCTTTTCTTTTAAAGCAACCAATCAGATAAGTAGCTCTAAGAGTTAAAGTTAAACCAAGTTTAAACTCTAGGTGTGATTTTTGCTATAAATCGAACTAATGACATGACTATAACTTACTCTGGTCCAGCACAAATACATAATAATTATATCAGTGAACAAAAACACAATGATGTATGTACCTACTATCAGCATTGCACCACATTGTAGGTACCTAATTAGATAACTAGGTTTATCGTCAATATCTTTTCTATCTAAAGATTTTAAAGAGGCCAAGGCATTAGGATATTTGCCATATATCCCTTTATCCCAGATGTCCAGTAGGAGAGAACTTTCCTGTGCTATCTCTTCCACTGGTTGACTAGAGGTGACATCTTTGTCTGAATCTAGAACAGATGGTGCATACCAGAGGGGTTGGAAGTTTAATAAATGGTGCTTTTTAGGAAAGAAATAAGCCGAAGCACCAGGTCAAGTAAGGAAAAATAAAAGGCATTAATTAAACACTAAACTAATGGAATGATAAAACTGAATAGAGGGTAGAAAAAAAGGTGAACAGTTTTTTTTTCTTTCTCTTTTTTAAAATAGATTGAAGGAAAATGAATACAAAATAAATCAAAACCTTAGCTCCGCTCTTTCTCCTTTATAGTGACGTACGTATGTATTCGTCACCTTTTCTTTTAAAGCAACCAATCAGATAAGTAGCTCTAAGAGTTAAAGTTAAACCAAGTTTAAACTCTAGGTGTGATTTTTGCTATAAATCGAACTAATGACATGACTATAACTTACTCTGAGTTCCACCACTCAGGGCTACTTTTCTACTCGTGTAGGGAAAGTCCGGATGTTTTCTCTTCATGTGTTTATGCCAGTTGGGATAGTTGGAGAAGGAGAGATCGCAAAACTTGCACGTGTATGGCCGGAGCCCCGTGTGAATGTTGTTGTGCTCCTGGGAAGGGGAAGCATAACGAGGAAACAATATTATAATATTAAACGGGGGCACGGTTGGTCCAGTGGTAACGCGCTTGCTTGCCATGCAGAAGGTCCCGCACCATGACAAAGTCTTCGTGCTTTGGGGTTAAATCGATTTTTGTTAAAATCCAACTATTAATTTAGGTTCAACTATGATTAGATTGAGTCTTTGGATAAAATGGTGGTCTCATCATATAGGGGAAGTCCGGATGTTTTCTCTTCATGTGTTTATGCCAGTTGGGATAGTTGGAGAAGGAGAGATCGCAAAACTTGCACGTGTAAGGCCGGAGCCCCGTGTGAATGTTGTTGTGCTCCTGGGAAGGGGAATCATAACGAGGAAGCAATATTATAATCTAATCTAAAAAAAATCTAATTTGAATCATGATTTATTTTTGGTGAAGCTGAGAGCTTCTTCACAATTTTTGAGGATATCACAGCATTACTAAGAGCCTCCTTTACTTTATATCTATAATTTTTTAATTTTTCTTTTTACTCTCGTAATGCTGCCACTAGTCGCTACTCGATTAAAGTAGCTACTCAATTGTCTTCACGAGGCTGAGTGCACCCCGAACTCCAAGCACAGAGCAAAAAAACCGTTTACAAATTGCAGTAAGTACCAGAACATAGTTATCAGTACTGTGATAACTCCACTGATTATCATGAGAAATTTAAAAGCATGACAAACTCAATTAAAAAGAAAACTCAAGCGAGCTATCATCAATTGGTATCTTTTTTAAACTAGTATCTTGCATGAATATAGGGTCGGTAGGTGTAGATACGTCAATCATTTCGAAAAACCTCGGCCCCGCCGGGAATCGAACCCGGACCTCCTGCGTGCAAGCCTAGTGTGATACCCACTCGGCCACGGAGGTTGCTAATACAACTAAGCTATAATCTCACCTTGAGTTTGGTGACGGTGAGGAAACTCTTGGCGCAAAACTCGCACTGTAGGGGGCGGCACAGCACATGGGTTTTCTCATGCAAGCGGCGCAGTTCTTCCGATTTGAAACTCTTGGGACACGCGCCGCATGTGTACTCCCGGCTAGTGACGTGCTTCTTCATGTGACGCTTCAGATGACTTCGCTCGTAATAGCTGAGGGGGAAAACAACCGTGGATTTTAGCTGAGAGGGAAAAACAACCGTGGTTTTTAGCCGAGAGGGAAAAACAACCGTGGTTTCTAGTTGAGAGGGAAACACAACCGTGGTTTTTAGCTGAGAGGGAAAAAGAACCGTGGTTTTTAGCTGAGAGAGAAAAAGAACCGTGGGTTTTAGCTGAGAGAGAAAAAGAACCGCGGTTTTTAGCTGAGAGAGAATAAGAACCGTGGTTTTTAGCTGAGAGGGAAAAACAACCGTGGTTTTTAGCTGAGAGGGAAAAACAACCGTGGTTTTTAATTCAGCAGAACCCACTGAGGAAAAGAGCCTCTCAAGGAAAGTTGTCGATCGCACCATCTTCTCCAAATTTTCACAACTCTAGGAAAACCATTGTTTTTAACCCACCAAAACTTGAGGAAAAGACCACTAACAGGCCTCTGAAAGTTCGCTCGTAATAGCTGAAAGGGAAAAAGAACTATTGGTTTTAATTCAGCAGAACCCCCTGAGAAAAAGAGCCTATAAAGGTCAGTTGTCGATGGTGGAGATCGACCCCAGGGTTAATTAATGTACACTTTTCTTGATGATTGATAGAAGGAATTTACAACGGAGGTTTTGGCGTTCCGAAATCGACGAAAGAACGAAGGCAGGATATGAGGAAGTCAGCCCTACCGAGAAAGAACCCCATCTGTTTAGGAGAAAGTTCAGCCCGGGCGGGAATCGAATCTAGCGCTTTCAAAGCAGGCGCTCTACCGTCCAAGCGCACTGGGTGGGCTAATGTCCACTTCAAAATGTGTCCACATAAACAAACAGAATGGGGGGAATGTATAATGGGATCTAATCCCGTAAGCTTAAAAAAAAGGACCAATACACTCATTTAAAAAAAAAAAAAAAAAAAAAAAATGGGTGGGATAAAACATCAAGTGGGATAGATATGTACACATTTGATTAAATTGGTTACAAAAAGTGGATGAAAAAATATGTACCTAGACATTCATTTTTTTGCTACATTCTAAGAACCATTTGACCAGTTTTCAATATCACAGCACATGGGTTTTCTCATGCAAGCGGCGCAGTTCTTCCGATTTGAAACTCTTGGGACACGCGCCGCATGTGTACTCCCGGCTAGTGATGTGCTTCTTCATGTGACGCTTCAGATGACTTCGCTCGTAATAGCTGAGGGAGAAAACAACCGTAGTTTTTAGCTGAGAGGGAAAACAACCGTGGTTTTTAGCTGGGAGGGAAAAAGAACGCTTGCAAAGCAGGCGCTCTACCGTCCAAGCGAACTGGGTGGGATAATGTCCACTTCAAAATGGGTCCACATAAACAAACAGAATGGGGGGAATGTAAAATGGGATCTATATCCCGTAAGCTTAAAAAAAAGGATCAAACTCTTACCTGTGGCCACAATGAGGGCAGACGAAAGGCCTCGAACTGGCATGCGTCTTGATATGTTGAGCCAGGTTAAACTTCATATGGAATGATTTTGCACATATGTCGCAGATATAGGTTTCAGTCGTGTGAATACGCCTTACGTGCTGCTTCATTCCGGCTGATGTGCTGAAGATCTTGCCACACGTCTGAAAACATACACTTCAAAGTTTTACATAAAGCACAAAATACTACCAAACCAAAATCGGGGGCATCCCCTAAAAAACCCCTTATCTGTAAAAACGTTCGAAAAAAATGTCTCAAAATTTATTTTGGCAAAAGCACAGAGAATGTGAATAATAATTACCTATGAGATTGAAAGGCAGCATGGAAAATCTTCGCTCACTTTCCTCAAGCATTTATCCATAATTTCAGGCGATTTGAAATATTTTTTTAAAGATTTTTTAAAAAATATTTTTTTTTTCTAAAAATTTCGGGTAAAAACGATCAACATTTTATTTGAATCATTTTGCTTTTTTTTCTCCTGTCGTTTTTTCCACTGTCCGTTGCGCCCCGCTTTGTCGTTACATTAGCTTGGCTATATCCGCACTAGTGAGTAGTGAGTTAGGGAGCGGCCGGGTGAACCTAAAACACGCAGGAGCGGAATGCGCGGCAACCCTGTACGTGGAAGAGTTCACTATTCTTGCCTGAGAGATCCTAGGCGCACGGCCGTGCTGTACCGCCAAGTTTTTACCAACTCGAACTTCATTTGTCTAGGGGAAAGCTTACCTTTGCCCTTGAAATCATGAATAACCTAAGTTTTTAATGATTCACGTAGATTTTTCAATTTTATCTCAAGTGTCTACGGTTTTCTTCATTGGGAAATAACATCAGAGTAAAGTGCTAACTTATTACAAACCTCGAGTCCATTATTCCACCAGGAACACTGAAAGACATGGAAGAGTCTAAATCTCTAAATTATCGCCTTAACGCAAGTAATTCGGACAAATTCAAAGTCTTTGTTGTCGAACCTGTGTATCGAACCCGTGCCTGAGTGGCAACACCACCCGTTCCAGGAACAGATTCCGGAATTTCATCTAATGTCTTTCCAGAAGGCTACGTGCTTACGATGGTCGAGCAAATGGACCTTCGGCTAGGATGATACTGAAAAATCCCTACCATCGCAGTCTAATAAGTAACAAACCTGATCTGTTTAGGATAAAGTTCGCCCCGGGCAGGAATCGAACCCACTACCTAGCGCTTACAAGGCAGGTGTGCTACCATCCAATCTAAGTAGGCTGGCTTAGAGTTTGACTATAAAGGTTTCTTATGATTAAATCGAACACAACACTTCCGGAATTTCATCTAATGTCTTTCCAGAAGGCTACGTGCTTACGATGGTCGAGCAAATGGACCTTCGGCTAGGATGATACTGAAAAGTCCCTACCATCGCATTCTAAATAAGGTGAGTCGGAACACAGTTCAATTCGCTCACCAACGAATCTAGTCACGACCTTATATGCTGTATAGGGACACAAATGGTTTAACGGCATTATTTGATTGGTAATACAACAGTTTTACATAAAAGAACAATCAACTTCATTTAAGTTTTAAAAGGGGGCAAGTTTGGACGGCCATGGCCACACTTGGCGTGCAGTCTAATAATAAGGTGAGCTGACACCTCCACTAATTTTCAACTTATAGCACATTGCATACACAAATGGTTTAACGGCATTATTTGATTGGTAATACAACAGTTTTACATAAAAGAACAATCAACTTCATTTAAGTTTTAAAAGGGGCCAAGTTTGGACGGCCATAGCCACACTTGGCGCTTGTTTCCAACACGGATGTTTTCAGGGCGGGGATTTTTGATACGCGAACGAAAACGTTATCCCTTATTTCCTTATAAAATGTTCATACATTGTACAGGATACATGACGTGACTTGGCTCTTCAGAGGGAGAAATTTCCACGGGGAAAAAAAACTCTGGTCTCTTCCCTTTTCCTCCGTTTCGATATAAGGCACAGTTTCGACTCGGGAACTATCGAGTCTATTGATAATTCGATATGTGGTTGGTAAGAATCAATTCTTTTGAATACAAGTCGTTTTTTTTACCTACCTATATGAAAATTAACATCCATAGGTATACATAGATAGTTAGGTAGTTCTTAACTTGGATTAAAAGGTCATAAGCAAAGGACAACCTAATTTAAAAGTTAAAACAGAGCCCAAGGAGAATTATTCAATCTTTCGCACTTTTGCTGATAAAAGTATGCGTTTTTATGGAAGTTAAGGCGTCCTTTACGGTATCCGCAAATCAGTCGTATAACTTAAGATAAATGGTATGATAGAGTATATCCCATAAATAGGATAGACACACAAGGATAAGGCACTTACATCCAAATAAAGCGCCGAGTAACTATCTTTAACAATTAGGATCCCAATATACCATAAAGATTCCCTGCTTTCCTCCATTTATGAATCCGGATGCTAATACAGTCTGATTAAAATACCAGTCACCAAAAATAACACATAAACAAGGCGCTTTTTTATTTATTTTAAGAAACGTATAAAAAAAATTAAAAAATATCACAATATTTGAATAGAATGAAAGTTTGAAGGAAACAATTCAGAAAATAAAATCAGACTACACCAGATTGTAAAAAAAAATCGGACTAAACCAAATTTGGTAAGTTAAAGGGTGGGTACGGTAGGTGACTATTGAGCTGTGCTCTGGACATGAACATGGTACCGCAGAACTCGCACACACATTTCTGAGTGCCCAGTTTCAAATGAATAGCCTTGATGTGAGTTTCCACGCAAGTTTTCGAGCTGAAACTTTTCTTACATTCCACATAGTCACACCTGGAAAAAAGAAGAAGTTTTTTTTATCGTCTTGAAATCGAAGATAGGACAGGATAGGAGAAAGCCAGCCGTTCCAAGAACAAAGTAACAAACCTGATCTGTTTAGGATAAAGTTCGCCCCGGGCAGGAATCGAACCCACTACCTAGCGCTTACAAGGCAGGTGTGCTACAATCCAATCTAACTAGGCTGGCTTAGAGTTTGACTATAAAGTATAAAGGTTTCTTATGATTAAATCGAACATCATGTTAAGTTTTCACTTACCTGTATCTATTCATATTTGCTCTTCTGTAACAATGGGACTTGAATGTGGCATAAAACCCTGTAGATTTGTTACAACATAAACAGGTGTACACTGGACTTTCATTGTGAGCGCCTGTAATAATCAAAAACAAATGTAAGCGAGAAATATAAACGGTTGTTGCTTTTGAGGTCAACCAGTTGTGAAGACTGAAGAGTGAAGAGTCAGATAAAAATTCCATCTCTCAATGGGGATTCGAACCCGCATCATCCTGCTTCCTGCTTAAGTGCCTTGACTATTGGGCTACCAAGACATGCATAATTTTCTTACAGTGTAAAATGCTTTTGAAATATTTCTATGGAACTTAACGGTTATTCTATGCATGGTTGCATTACTTTTTTAAATTAATATTGATAACTATTTAATTATAGAGTACATGAGACCCCATGAAGGAAACTAAGGAATAAGACAGGATAATGTGAACTTACTTTTATAATGTTCATCAAACTTTGACTTGGCCTCATACACTTTTAAACACTTGTTACACTTGATGTGTTTCCAACTATCATCTGGTTTATATTCACTCTTATCTTCACCATCTTTTCCTCCCTGCTGCTTTTGGCCGTCCATTTTATCAGTTGTTTTATCATTCATATTGCTTTCACATTTGTTATTGCTATTGGGTTTTCTAAGATCTGTAATTTGTTCTTTAATACATTTTGCTTTGTCAATATTAAGTGTGTTTTCTGGACCATTTGGTATTTTGTTTGCTATAATATCAGTGCTAAGTTGAGGCTGGTTGACAGCATTAGATTTGGAACCGTCATAGCCCTCAGCATTACTAGAAGTCATATCTTTGTCAGTAGGATTTACAACGGTATAACTATTCATTCCTGTTCTTACTAGATTCATTTCAAATGGTTCCTCAATAACTTCTGTGATTTCTACAAAATTTTCTTTGGTATTTTCAACCCGAATTTCCCTTCCGTTATTCTTATCAACATTTTCACTTGGTTCTTCAGGCATGTTTTCAGTTTGCATATTTAGCCCTTTGATTGTGTCATTCGTGTTAAAAGTAGGACTCTCTTTTGGAACATTGTTATTCGAGAGTTTTTTGTTTTGCTCTGATAAGTTATGGTTACTAGGAAAGGTAGCTTGATTATTGCTAGAAATCCTGGTTACATTAGCTGATGGTTTTACATTTGGCTTATTCAACTTTGATAGTCTGTTTGCTATTTTCATATCTTTGATAATCTTATCTAAAGATTTACATTGAATACTTGGTTGTGCTATCTTCATATCCTTGATAATTTTATCTAAGGATTTGCATTGGATGGTTGGTGTTTTGGTAACAGCTCCTGTCAATGTTGACCCGGTAGATACAGGTTTACTAAATGTTGTATCATTAGTTTTGTTGATGGAATGTTTAATGGTTGGTGGGTTTATTTGTGATTCTGAGAAGCTTGCTATTTTACTAGTATTTATCATTCTTGCTGATTCAACCAGAGGATTTCTCACTTGATTTAAGATTCATCAAATACAATTATATTGATAGCAAAAAAGAACAACAATCTAAATCATGAGTGAAAATTGAGAGGCCTGTTTCTTGAACACATGAACCAGGACTAGAAAATGTTGAACAAAAAACAAAAACCAATTAACTTCTGAATGTGTATCTGTGCAAACCCTAGTCTTCCTTAACTGATTGTCTTAAATTCACAAAGGTGAAATGAGGATCTGTGATTAATCCTGTACAATGTACATGTTCTCTTCCTAATCTTTTTGGCCTCCTCTCCTCATATCCTTGATAATTTTATCTAAGGATTTGCATTGGATGGTTGGTGTTTTGGTAACAGCTCCTGTCAATGTTGACCCGGTAGATACGGGTTTACTAAATGTTGTATCATTAGTTTTGTTGATGGAATGTTTAATGGTTGGTGGGTTTATTTCTGATTCTGAGAAGCTTGCTATTTTACTGGTATTTATCATCCTTACTGATTCAACCTGAGGGTTTCTCACTTGATTAGTATCTTCCAACAAAGTAATCACTTGTTGTACTTCATTATTTTTCTTCTGTGAATTTAACAATCTACTCCTCAGTACACTGTTGACTGATTCCTTAGTTTTACCATTCACATTGGTAACTTCTAGTGGTTTTACATTGGTGTCAGTTGTATTGCTTCCATAGATGTCATCCCCTAGATATATGACATCATAGGTAATAGCTTCATTTACATTTATTGAAGTTATTTCTCTGCGGTCCTCAGATTGCTCTTGTAAGCTCCTAGATTCAGTTTGATTTAATTGTGCTGTGCTTTCATTGTTCCATGACTCAAACATAGTGGTAAAATTATTCTGTAAGGATGGTAACAATATTTTGTTTTCATTTGGTACTGGAGTTGATGGAGTAGATTTGTTCACATCAACTTGAGCTTCATTGGTCATTTCAATGTTTACAGGTGTTCTCTGATCTTTTAAGTGCTCATTTATTATTAAGACACATCAAGGGGACAGTTTAGTTTTCATTTGGTTGCACAAGATCTAAGGAAAATCCGTCTTTTTGTGCTATGTAACATGATAAATACATTTTTACTAATGATTTTTTATTCGTTTCATTTTTTTTTCTTTTTTTTGCCCTTTTCAGCTCAGGCTTTCAAATTAGGTGGTAAGAAGTCAGGGTTTTTTTCTTATTCAAAACATTTGTATTTGATGCAAATGATGCATCATATTGCTAATTTGATAGACATGTCGGGTTTAACTTTGAGATGGATCAAACTCCAAGTGAAAACCCCTACCTTTCGGCATCTTCGTGATGACTTGCCTTTTCTGCTAAAGCTTATTTTTACTATTTGCTAGATAGGTCAATTTCAGTCCTCCTAGATACAAGCATTTGACAATATTAATATCCTAATTTAGATTATTTAATTTCAGGACGCTTTGTCCAAAATCTGAAGCCCTACCTTTCGGCATCTTCGTGATGACTTGCCTTTTCTGCTAAAGCTTATTTTTACTATTTGCTAGATAGGTCAATTTCAGTCCTCCAAGATACAAGCATTTGACAATATTAATATCCTAATTTAGATTATTTAATTTCAGGACGCTTTGTCCAAAATCTGAAGAATAGTGTGACCTCCGCTTCAGTCCAATTCAACAATCTTCTTTTTCTTCTTCGCCTTTTCCCATGTTCAGATGGGGTCGGCGTTTGTCGTCGGCCTCTCAATCAGCTTTAGAGTGATCCCTTTGAGGCCAACTGCTTTTGGCTAAACAAACTTTTCCGAGTGGGATGCCCTTCGCACTCAACCTTCGCTATTGATATAGCGTGAAGAAAATTTGGACTAGTCTACTCCCTGTTTATAGTCCCCTAGCTAGACGCTGATCTACTCTCTGTTTATGGTTCCTCAGCCAGGCTAGGTCCATCCAATTCAACAATAATATAATAAATTTAATTATTGTTTGAAATTCGACATTTTTTTTTTTTTTCTTCAAGCCAATAATAGACAAAACTTGTAGAAGTCCAAGGTAGAGCCCAAACTAGCCCGACAGTCCATGCATACCATGTTCTAATAACTATTGCGAACACCTGAATTCCCAAGTAATGAGCATATTCTTAACCTTTTCTTCACAACACATAAATTATCTGTTCTTATTCACGTCCATATAGTTTCTATTCTTCGTATGGGTAGTTTGAATTCAAACAATTTATTATTATAATTGTCATATTGAACACTGGAAAAACACTTCGGATTTTTATGTAAACAAATTTTGTACCATGATGGCGGCTTTTGATTCACTTTTATGACTTCGCTGCGACGGAGTCTTCTCCAGAACTCTATGGAAATATCAATGTACTTCTCTTTCGGACAAGGAAAGTGACACTTCACGAACCAACGTTTTGTATTATTTTCTGTTTCACATTACACAAGTACTATGATAGCAATGTGACTGGAGCTATGTATACATATGTATTGCATTGATTTATAACAGCCAAATATTTATTTTCTTAATGTAATTAAAAAAATGTGTTGAGGCAACATAATAAATTAAAATAAAACAATAAAAAGTTAGTTTAGTCCGAAAATAGTAATAGTGATTGTATTAATCCTAAGATATCATGGATAAAGATAAAGAAATTAAACAGATAGCGGAGGAGTTCTCAAACTGGACTGATCGTAGAAAACCATTTGGTCCTCCTCAAATGTATGCTGGTCCAACACACACCAAGTCTGCAAACCGAGATGGATATTTTGAAGATTTCAAACGACTCTATGAGGATGGAGATCGACCATTATGGAAGGATAAGAGGAAAGAGAAAATGAGATATGAAAGAACCTTCATCAATGGGAAAATGATCAACGGACCCTTCTATTCAACATTTAGTCACAAGAAACATTCAACATGCAATGATTGGTACGGCGCATTCGGACCTAAACTTGAAAGCGTAGATCCGAGGGTGAAAGAAGTCACTAAAAAGGAACCGGAGAAAAGAAATTTCTACACAAACAAACATGTCAAAAACGAACCTTTTCCTACATACATAGAAGATCCGTATGAAGAAAAATACATCGTTGGTAAATCAAAGGATACTAAATCACGACCTGTCTACGCAAACATAGGCAAGAATAATTCCTACTTTGATAGAAATCCTTATAAAACAGATGATACAGAAATAAAGAAGATATACAAAGAATATCATGAACCTTATGATAGTACTAATCACAAGTTTGGAGTGTACAACAATTACGGGCCACAAAATAAGGCTAAAATTGACCCGGCAAATTGTTTCAACAAATATCCAGAACATATGGAAGAAAAATTCGTGGACAAATGGCGTCAGGAGTCTTTTCCTGGATATATTAAACCTCGGGATAGTGCAAATGAGAAATATGGTCCATATAATAATTATGCAACTCAGAACCATGACAAAATGGATCCAAAGGATTGTTTCAATAAATATCCTGAGCACATGAAAGACAAATACGTTGAAAAGTGGCGAATTGAGAAAATGATGTCTCGGTCTCATAGGATTAATAGGAAATAGGTATGGACTTTTGATACAAGGACAAATAAATCTTAATAAGGCGACATATAAAATCATTAAAATCTAAGGTGGCATCAATTTATTTCTAGGTGTTTTTATTTGTATTAACACAGATCTCAGTGGTATAGGTTTTTCTATCGTTTTAGAACCGTTCTAGGATATCTAGACATGCTGGAGAAGGTCCAACTGTATCATAACTAGATAGCACATCGTATAACAGAACTGCCTCAGCCGTCAATTTTCTGTCTAAGAAATCTCCCTATAAGACTTGGATTTTGTGTATTATGTCTGTGTTACCATCATTTATTTTATTTATGGAGCTGGTAAAGTATAGATACTATTTATCTATTTTAAAAATAAATATATAACTACTTCTTTGATCTGAAATGTTCCATGTGATTATGACTTTGATGACTATCTTTTATCCAAGGAAATTTTCAGCTTATTAAATAGATGTTAAAAGGCTTAAGACCGCTAAGGGCCCTTTTTCCCATGCATTGTCATTATCAAACTCTATTTGCTGATATTATTCTTTTATTTCGCAAATAAAGACATTGTGTATTATGTCTGTGTTACCATCATTTATTTTATTTATGGAGCTGGTAAAGTATAGATACTATTTATCTATTTTAAAAATAAATACATAACTACTTCTTTGATCTGAAATGTTCCATGTGATTATGACTTTGATCCAAGGAAATTTTCAGCTTATTAAATAAATGTTAAAAGGCTTAAGACCGCTAAGGGCCTTTTTTCCCATGCATTGTCATTATCAAACTCTATTTGCTGATATTATTCTTTTATTTCACAAATAAAGACGAGCTTTACTCCTTAATATACTAAATAATTCGAAACAAATATGGTACTTGTGGTGAGTTTTGGTATAAATTAGTTCTTTATTTATTAAAATAAAATCATTCTTTGCAACAGTTAAAAAATACACTAATTAAATAAGGCACAAAATGAATGAATCCCAATGTCCAACATAAAAAAGTCATAAATGCTTAATAAGGCCTACTAAGACAAGTCACTTGGAATAGTTGACACTTTCAGAGGATTTCGTATGTGATTAGAGAGTTCCTGTTCAAATAAAAGTTCACGCCATCATAATAATTATTACAAGCATAATAGAAGGATTACTGTTATACTAGGCCCGAAACAATAAACAGCCCAAAGATGATGTCTATCGAAGTGAAAATGCAATTAGATTTTCTTCAGTGGCTCTCTCTTTTTATGAAGGACATTAGGTAGGCACATAATTTTCTTACACATGGCATACAAAATTACAATGAGGATGTCCCCAAAATATCAGAGAACACAAGTCCAATATGGAATGTTAAAACCGTTACCTACTTAAACTAATTAACTAAAATAATTATAGCAGATATATATAAAAAAGTAAAAAATATAAATTAACAAAATAAATTTCATCTCTTCTGTAACAATGGGACTTGAATGTGGCATAAAACCCTGTAGATTTGTTACAACATAAACAGGTGTACACTGGACTTTCATTGTGGGCGCCTGTAATAATCAAAATCAAATGTAAGCGAGAAATATAAACGGTTATTGCTCTTGAGGTCAACCAGTTGTGAAGACTGAAGAGTCAGATAAAAATTCCATCTCTCAATGGGGATTCGAACCCGCATCATCCCGCTTCCTGCTTAAGTGCCTTGACTATTGGGCTACCAAGACACGCATAATTTTCTTACAGTGTAAAATGCTTTTGAAATATTTCTATGGAATTTAACGGTTATTCTACGCATGGTTGGATTACTTTTTTAGATTAATATTGATAACTATTTAATTATAGAGCCTACATGAGACCCCATGAAGGAAACTAAGGAATAAGACAGGATAATGTGGACTTACTTTTATAATGTTCATCAAACTTTGACTTGGCCTCATACACTTTTAAACACTTGTTACACTTGATGTGCGTCTGGCTGGACGGATTTGTTACCTAAAGACTATATTGAATAAATTGTGCGTATACCTATTTTGATATAATATGCAGAGGTACTTCGAAAAAAGTGCAACTTGAAAGTTCTAATTATGTACAATAAAAAGCAAGCAATTTTAACTTCAACTTAGGTATTGCAAGAACTAATAATAATATGTTCTGTAGGGATATAAGATTCTGTGATTCACAAAGCATGGAAAATATGAAATATAATATCGTATGAGCACAAAACCAAAACAAATAGGGTTATAACTTATAACTATTGCAACTCAGATCTTTTGAAAAATATTCAATACCTAAATTTAAATATCTAATAAATTGTAATAAAAGAGATTTTTGAGTATTCCAATTGAACAAAATAAATTCACAACTACAAAATTCTGAATTTCACTAATTTATATAGATGAAGCTAGGTACCTGTTACTTTCTAATAACAGGTAACTAGTAGGTAGATAGTAGTTACCTATAATTTTGTCCCATTTGAACTACCTACATTTACCTATATAATACATATTTATATAAATACCTACATATTTTGTCTACATATTATTTAAAAAAAGTATAAATAAAGCCGCAAATATCAAATTATGGTCAGTTTATGTCTGATAACATCTCATAAAAATATTTTCTAACAGAAAGGATATGAATTAATTTACGCATAACTTGTTTAATTAAATCTAATTCATTCACCGAAAACCGTCCCAAAATTTCAACTGAGCTAAAGGAAATCAAACTTATGCTCTGCTGGATTTTTTCAATACAAATTACTTACTATCTATTCATTAATTTTTGTAATATCAATAAAAAAGGAAAAGCTCGAAAATAAATTGAACTTGAACCGAAGGGAAAGAAAGAAAATGTTCTAAAAAAACCAATGACAGTGATTTGTCTGAAGTGACAATTTCCAGGAAATACAGTAACTGAAGAAAAAATCCCAATTGACTTTTATTGACATGATTTGAGAACCAATAAATTTCCAACAAAATAATATTTAAGTAAAGGCTATAGTGTACGCTGATAAATTCAACGTTGATAAATTCAAAGCATTCCATTTTCCAAAGATGAATGGAAAATGACGAACAGGCACTCAAATCTCAACTGACTAAAAACTCAAGAGAGGTGATAGATACGAGCTTCGACTCATAGCTTGATAGAATAAAAGTAGAATTTGTTGATCACGTCTGAGAATTGGATAGAATAGACGAAGAAGTGCACAGAAATTGACACCTCATAACGGTCTAAAAGGGTTAACTAAGCAATAAGAAAAAATAGAGATTTTTTTTATTTGTATAAAAATCAAACAGGTATTGAAAAAAAATGTGAATTTTAACGATGAACACTGTGGGATAATGCTGATGATTTCAACCTTCCTCTCCCTCCCTCACTTGTTTTATTATAACTTGTCAATGAGGTTTCTAAGGAGGGTTCAAAAGTATGAGTGAGAGAAATGGTAATGTAAATATTAATAACTGAAGGATTTCCTTTAAAACAAAAACAGCAATATGTGCGTGTCTGTTATTCTGAATAACTTCCAATATACGATCACCGAGTTTCAGCTACCAGTATATCTGGTGATCTATGGTCCCTACCTAAAGCTCACCTGACCATAATGTAGGACGCTGCATATTGCAAATTGTCACGTCACCATCAGACAGACAAAAAATAAGTTAGTAGGATTGGAGTCGTGGTAAGTAGGACACTATTCAGAATTAGAATCCGTTATTTTTCATGTATAAATCTTTCCCAAAGATCTAATATTTTTTTCAAAAAAGAAGAAAAAAAACGAACGTTATGGAATTCTTTCAGACGATCTTCATTTCATGAAGAAGAAAAAAGTATAAATAATTAGCAAATAAAGAAGAAAGAGAAGAAAAAAAAAAACGGACAATACGTATTCGATTTCCGGCTTGGCTCTTTTCATTTCGTCTCAGGCCATTATGAAATAAATCATGCCCCCCTAACACAACTGATTCTCACATGGGACGTTCCATGTCAAATTCAAAGCATCTCACTTCCAGTTTCCCATAGCAGAAACTAGTCTAACCACATTTTGGTTGTGGATGTGGTAGTGGAACAAAATGAACCTTTTTTCTGTAGATTTTTATCTGTCTTCAAAATCATTCTAGCAATCCTTCCCTTCTTCCTCTGTTGTTTTTTCAATTATAAAATAAAATACGTTAAACTTTTTGCTCACTCTTGCGTCCCCCCCTGATGGAAAGTATGGTGATATGCCAGGTTGTTGCCAGCGACGCTTTACACGTCCCCCGATATGACAAGTTATTTAGTTTAACGCGTTGGACTTTCTTTGGGTCTGGAGGATGGTGGTTCAAGTCCAAGTCTAATATTTATCTAGGTGTAATAATTGGGAAACGATATTTGTGACAAGCATTCATGTGTGCTTAACACATTGAAAAAAAAAAGTCCTTTTTAGTTATTTCTTGTGATGTGAAGGGAGGAACACCGACATATTATTCGGCACTTTGATAGGTGAGAAAAGAAATTCCATCGGAGAGCCGAAAATCAAGATGACGTCATGAACTTCGTCGAACAGTGAACCCGACCTGTCTAGGTACTAGGTAGTCTATTGTCGTGAGTTACGCACATTACGTACGTGATGTCACGTTATGTGCTTTCTGGGGCTATGCTAAAAAGATGGTGTATTTCTGTATTTTATAGTTGCCGATTTGAATGATCCTCGGACCTTTTCATAATCAAGTTTATTTTCTTCTAACTTAAATTCAGGTGCACTAGCATTAGTGATTTAACATTACTTATGTAGGTTTGACTTTGATTTATACCTTTTGGTCTTTTTCATATCACCTTATCACTCTTGTTTTCCTCATTTCCAAAGGTAATGCTTACGGGCACTTATCTGTGTAGGTAGGTAAGTAGGTATTTTTTCCTATCTTCAAAACCCTTTGGAAAGTTCTGAAATGAAGGTTGTAAATCTAAATTTTCAGAGAAAGTATTGTAAAAACACTCGCCGCTTCTGTTCTCGAGAGAATTAAAACACCCCGGGGGCTTCGCGTGTTCGCTACGCGGGGTTGCGTATACGGTCGCGCTGCGCGCTCCCGGGGCTTTGCGGGGTTGAGCATGGGATTCAGAGGAACCTTACTCATGCTAGAAGTTAGAACTTGGTCTATGTCACAGTTACGCTGTGTCCACAGTAGTCCACACAGTCGACGGCCGTCGATCGACGAGGTGGATCTATGTTGTCGAAGCAGTGTGGACGGTTCAGTCGACATCGATCGACGGCCATCGACTATCTGTGGACACAATTTTATTATCAGTTTGTCATTTTATTTTACCATTAGACCTTCCGCACCTTTATTTTCCACCGTCTACGTTATACGGTTGCCGATATAACTTTCTGACAGTCCATTTATTGCCATTCTTGTTAAACCTCGTCTTCGTCTATTCTATCCAATTCTCAGACGTGATCAACAAATTCTACTTTTATTCTATCAAGCTATGAGTCGAAGCTCGTATCTATCATCTCTCTTGAGTTTTTGGTCAGTTGAGATTTAAGTGCCTGTTCGTCATTTTCCATTCATCTTTGGAATATGGAATGCTTTGAATTTATCAGCGTACACTATAGCCTTTACTTAAATATTATTTTGTTGGAAATTTATTGGTTCTCAAATCATGTCAATAAAAGTCACGAAGGACAACAAAATGCTTCTTACCAGTACTGAGATTATGATTGAATCTTGTGGTAGCAAGAATTGAAGGGTTAAAGAGTAGAATAACAAATGAATGAATATCAAATTGTGAGGGTGTAAAAACCTGCTTTCTTCGTGCTTTTCTTCTCGATCCAAGTCTTATAGGGAGATTTCTTAGACAGAAAATTGACGGCTGAGGCAGTTCTGTTATACGATGTGCTATCCAGTTGGACCTTCTCCAGCATGTCTAGATATCCTAGAACGGTTCTAAAACGATAGGAAAACCTATACCACTGAGATCTGTGTTGTGCACCTATTTTTTGACGGAACACTGTATTTTAGATCTAGACACATGCAAAATCTAGTTCTTCGAAGACAATAATAATATTTTTTCTGTTGTCAAATATTCAGTATTAGTTCTTTTAATTTTCGTATCTACTTATTGGGATTTTTTCTTCAGTTACTATATTTCCTGGAAACTGTCACTTCAGACAAATCACTGTCATTGGTTTTTTTTAGAACATTTTCTTTCTTTCCCTTCGGTTCAAGTCCAATTTATTTTCGAGCTTTTCCTTTTTTATTGATATTACAAAAATTAATTAATAGATAGTAAGTAATTTGTATTGAAAAAATCCAACAGAGCATAAGTTTGATTTCCTTTAGCTCAGTTGAAATTCTGGGACGATTTGACGGTTTTCGGAGAATGAATTAGATTTAATGAAACAAGTTATGCGTAATTTAATTCATATAATATCTTTCCTGTTAGAAAATATTTTTATGAGATGTAATCAGACATAAACTGACCATAATTTGATCTTTGACATAAAATATGTAGGTATTTATATAAATATGTATTATATAAATTTAGGTAGTTCAAATGGGATAAAATTATAGGTAACTACTATCTATCTACTAGTTATCTGTCATTAGAAAGTAAATATAAATATGAGACTAGGGAACTCTCACACGATTCTCCCGGTATCCTGTGCTCCCTCGGGAAGAAAACCATTCCACGAGAGCATGGCATCAATAAAGTTGTGGTTTTTGAAAGTCCTTTAACATGAGTGAAGGACTTTTTGAAAAAGGTGATTCGAGAAGAGACGGACATGAAATGAACAAGAGGAGAGTTGGTATCAGTGTATTGTCCCAATGTATTTATTTTTTCGCATACACCCTACAAAGAGCACACTAACTGTAACAAGGAACTATGTCAATAAGTCACCAAGAAGAGTTGAAACTAACGAAAACCCCTAAAAATCAATTTTAGGTAGACCAAGAACGTTGACTTTCTGGTAGAAAGTTGGTGTTATTCACGATTAAACGAAAGATGTCTTGATAGTTCCACACCTATGCATAACTGTTGGTGTCAAATGTGGCATCTGTAACAATAAATGGGTGGGATAAACCATCAAGTGGGAGAGATATGTACACATTTCATTAAATTGGTTACAAAAAGTGGATGAAGAATTATGTACCTAGACATTCATTTTTCTTTTTTACTACATTCTAAGAAACATTTGACCAGTTTTCAATATCATCTACCTAGGTAGCATGGCAAAGCACCTTCAAACTTACCTGAGATATCAAAACTAGGAGGGACATCAGAAACATTCTTGCCCATTTCGAACTTGATGTTATTCTTATAGTTAATGGTTATGTCTTCTATTTCACACATATCTGGATATGCTGATATGTCCAGATAAGAGTTACTCATGACATCATCAGAGTAGCTACAGTCCAGAACTATGGGTGATGAAGTGGAGGTATGTGTGGTGAATAGATTGGACTGGGTATTGGGGATATTGAACAGGTTAGGTTGGTTATTGCTTGGTGTTGTAAGATGTTTCATGTCTATTGGTTTGATAATGGAGGTGTACGAAGACTCTTGAATGTTTTTATCATTGGTTTGCTCTTCTAACTTTGACCTGAAAAGTTGGGAATGTAGTTCATATTAGACAAAGGTTTGAGAGTGTAGATTACTAAATGTTTTACAGATATATGCTACATATGTATTTTCAATATTTTCAACAGAGAGAAAAAAAAATCCTACAAATAATTTACAAGGAAACCAAGGAACTTATTTTCTTATTTATAAAGAACAAGTAAATTCACTACTTTCCTTCCTATAGGTTAGGTAAGGAAAATAAAAATATACAGTACCTTAATTAATATTACTTACATTACTTGATTGTTGTTCTCATTTGTGGGAACTTTGGGAGAAAAGTTTTGAGCTGTTATGGTATTACTTGGGAAAAAGTTTAGAAAACTATCATCATTATGACAGGACACTTTGTTGAAAATGGGCTCGAAGTTTTTGCCGGACAGATTGAAATTTTGTTCTTCTTTTGCGAAGAGTTGATAGGAGCTGTCAATCTTTTCAAGTGTCTGAAACAAATGAGATAAATTATACTGTTTTGAATAATTGTAAGTATAAGTATGTATCAAACAATAAATAGGTAGCAGATAAAGTGATGAAATATATTTATCTAGGAAATGTTCCGATAAAGTGACTGATTTTAATTTTCTTAAACATACCTCCATTGTATTGCTGATATTCTCATCCTCTTGGACCTCATACACAGTGGATTCATTGTATGCGTAGGAAATGTTCCGATAAAGTGGCTGATTTTAATTTTCTTAAACATACCTCCATTGTATTGCTGATATTCTCATCCTCTTGGACCTCATACACAGTGGATTCATTGTATGCATGGAAACTATGCTGAATTTTCCTTGCATTTTCTGCAAACTCATGGAAGGCCTCAATTTTTGACAAACAATTGGAGCAAATATTCTTTGGTAGGTAGTCATCTCTGACCATTTGAATTTGAAGGTATAATTCAATTTTGTTGGTAATCTGGTCATCTCCAAATATGAAAAATCCTGACTTGGAGAAGAAAAGTGATGCACAGAGTCTGCAAAGCCCATCACTTGAATCTGTTTCCTCCATGATTTACGTGAATCTGAAAAAGTTTTAAAAAGAATTTTTTTACCTACTAAACAAGGGAGGGAACTCTTGAAATCTCCAAGTGTTCATTCTTGGAACGGCTGGCTTTCTCCTATCCTGTCTTCCTTCTCTCTTTGATTTTGGGACAGTAAGACCATAGCAGTTACAGTTCCCTCTGTCAAACCTCTTGAAAAAAAAAAACCTATGTGGTAAGGCCTACTAAGACAAGTCACTTGGAATAGTTGACACTTTCAGAGGATCTCGTATGTCATTAGAGAGTTCCTATTCAAATAAAAGTTCACGCCATCATAATAATTATAACAAGCATACTTAATAGAAGGATTACTGTTAGTTATGCTAGGCCCGAAACAATAAACAGCCCAAAGATGATGTCTATCGAAGTGAAAATGCAATTAGATTTTCTTCAGTGGCTCTCTCTTTTTATGAAGGACATTAGGTAGGCACATAATTTTCTTACACATGTCATACAAAATTACAATGAGGATGTCCCCAAAATATTAGAGAACACAAGTCCAATATGGAATGTTAAAACCGTTACCTACTTAAACTAATTAACTAAAATAATTATAGCAGAAATACCTATATAAAAAAGTAAAAAAATATAAATTAACAAAATAAATTTCACTGTCTGGCTGGACGGATTTGTTACCTAAAGACTATATTGAATAAATTGTGCGTATACCTATTTTGATATAATATGCAGAGGTACTTCGGTGTTCTCACGTGATATGCGTCGAAGCACACTAGTATTACGTCCAATCATTAGTTGTATGCTGACAGGCTCTGAACCGTACACCGACTCACCAGACTCCTGGCCTCATTATCTCTTATATTTTGGTACGATAAGACTTTCTTTGTTATAGTTCCCTTTATCAAACCTCTTTCTATTCGAGCAGTATAAACAAGCACTAGTATTTGTTTTCAGACGTGTGGCAAGATCTTCAGTACCTCAGCCGGAATGAAGCAGCACGTAAGGCGTATTCACACGACTGAAACCTATATCTGTGACATATGTGCAAAATCATTCCATATGAAGTTTAACCTGGCTCAACATATCAAGACGCATGCCAGTTCGAGGCCTTTCGTCTGCCCTCAACCTATGTGCTCAGGCCTTGCACTTACAACGTACCGACCAAGCTACCAAGGCTGGCTAGAGTTTAAAATTAATTTAATGTAAATGGAATAGCCAGCCTAGTTAGCTTAGTTGTTGATACATCTTCCTTGTAAGTGCTAGGCCACAATTTCAATTCCTGCCCAGGGCAGATTTTATCCTGAATGTATAATATTTGTGTTAGCTTAGTAGTTGTTGATACATCTTCCTTGTAAGTGCTAGGCCACAATTTCAATTCCTGCCCAGGGCAGATTTTATCCTGAATGTATAATATTTGCTCTTGGAAAGGCTGATTTTCTTTTATCCTGTTATCCTTCTCTCTTCAATTTTGGGATGATAATACCTCAAAAGTGGAACTTAAAAGTTCTAATTACGTATGTACAATACAAAGCAAGCAATTTTAGCTTCAACTTATTGCAAGAACTAATAATAATATGTTCTGTAGGGATATAAGATTCTGTGATTCACAAAGCATGGAAAATATGAAATATAATATCGTACAGCCTTGATGTGAGTTTCCACGCATGTTTTCGAGCTGAAACTTTTCTTGCATTCCACATAGTCACACCTAGAAAAAAGAAGAAGTTTTTTATCGTCCTCAAATCGAAGACAGGACGGGATAGGAGAAAGCCAGCCGTTCCAAGAACAAACTTTTCTGATTAGAATAAATCCGCTCCAAGCGGAAATCGAACCCACTATCTAGCGCTAACAAGGCAGACCCGCTACCTACCTTCCAAGAGCTCCAAGCTGGCAGGATAGGAGAAAGCCAGCCGTTCCAAGAACAAACCTGATCTGTTTAGGATAAAGTTCGCCCCGGGCAGGAATCGAACCCACTACCTAGCGCTTACAAGGCAGGTGTGCTACCATCTTGGACTCAAAACACCATCAATATCCAAATTCCACCAGATATGATTGATTTATTTCATGCTCCAAAGAATCAGTTCAATATTGAGTATATTTTTTTTCCAGCACACATTTCTGGGGACCAGTTGCCAATTGGGGAATACCTCTAGCTGCCATTGCTGATCTCAAAAAAGATCCCAGTATTGTGGACTCAAAACACCATCAATATCCAAATTCCAATGATTGATTTATTTCATGCTCCAAAGAATCAGTTCAATATTGAGTATATTTTCTTTTTCCAGCACACATTTCTGGGGACCAGTTGCCAATTGGGGAATACCTCTAGCTGCCATTGCTGATCTCAAAAAAGATCCCAGTATTATTAGTGGAAAAATGACCTTTGGTATGTTGAGTGAAAGCCTTTTCTTGCATTCTTTCAAATCTGTGTTTAGAATATTGTAGGAGTCTTTCTTATAGCTAGGGGCCCACTACAGAGAACAATCATAACTGGAATATTTTTTGCTTTTTGTTTTCAGCCTTGTGTTTGTATTCCATTGTCTTCATGAGATTTGCATGGAAAGTTCAGCCAAGGAATTTGCTGCTCTTAAGTTGTCATTTTACAAATGAATGTGCTCAAATAGTCCAAGGATCAAGATTCATCAAATACAATTATATTGATAGCAAAAAAGAACAACAATCTAAATCATGAGTGAAAATTGAGAGGCCTGTTTCTTGAACATATGAACCAGGACTAGAAAATGTTGAACAAAAAACAAAAACCAATTAACTTCTGAATGTGTATCTGTGCAAACCCTAGTCTTCCTTAACTGATTGTCTTAAATTCACAAAGGTGAAATGAGGATCTGTGATTAATCCTGTACAATGTACATGTTCTCTTCCTAATCTTTTTGGCCTCCTCTCCCTCCTTTTTCTTTTCCTTCAAATTAGGTGGACTACCAGTAACTCTTTGCTCATGTGACAGTTACAGATCAGATAATATGACCATTTAAATAAAAATTGAATCTTGCAAATAATATTTTAAAGATTGACTTCGGAAATTTGAATACAAAAAGTATTTGCCCCCTCTAGAATAAGTTGAAAAGAAATGTTTACAACTACATTAAGTAATAGTCAACATTGTGGGCATTATTGTTTATTATAAGGGGAATGGTGATTTATTTTAATAGCAGAGTAGGGTTAGAATAAGATTGTTTTAATTAGTTATACAAAGTATTTAAAGTAGGTGAAAGTATTTTTTCTTTGATATTCCTTTATTTTTCATTACAACTATTTAAGATTCAATGTTCCCTATTTAAGATTCAAGTCCAAATTTGTAAACTTGTTGCACCAACTTTTTTTACAGCATTTTTTGTGCCAAGTAATACTTAAGAAGGAAAACATATTATCTCTTATATGTAGATATAGATAGGCAGCTTAAATTAATAACTACCTATGTACCTACTATTTAAAGTTTAAAGAATTTGAACATATCTGGTTAAGTAACTATTATTAGTTAATTTCTGTCAGAGGACTGTGACTCTGTAACGTTTATCCAGTAGGTTGTTAACAAAGTTTTTAGTGTTCTATAAATTTTGCTGTATGTGTACACTGCCCTAATCAGGATTTGTTAGACGTATTGATTTCTTCAGGGACACTTAAAAAAGACTTTCCTCTTTTTTTCCAAATTAAAAGACCAAGCTAATAAGTACCATTAAATTAGGTAGGTACTTCTCAGCATCAGCCAATAGACGTATTGATTTCTTCAGGGACACCTAAAAAAGACTTTCCTCTTTTTTTCCAAATTAAAAGACCAAGCTAATAAGTACCATTAAATTAGGTAGGTACTTCTCAGCATCAGCCAATGGCAGAAACTCTGGGAAGTCTATTCGAAACCCACTGATTCAATTCAAAAACCAATAGATAAGTACTTCGTCCTTAAGAAGTTAATACTAAGTATTAATATGTAGAAAACTTCAGTAATTATTGTGTATTATGTCTGTGTTACCATCATTTATTTTATTTATGGAGCTGGTAAAGTATAGATACTATTTATCTATTTTAAAAATAAATATATAACTACTGACGTACAACCAAACCGAAAAATTGCGTTTAGGGGGAAGGAAACCTTCATTTTTAAAAGCCAAACTTTGTGTTCGTCAACTCAAGTTCAATGGTATACTTTTCCGAGTGGGATGCCCTTCGCACTCAACCTTCGCTATTGATATAGCGTGAAGAAAATTTGGACTAGTCTACTCCCTGTTTATAGTCCCCTAGCTAGACGCTGATCTACTCTCTGTTTATAGTTCCTCAGCC